>NC_038247.2:21845070-22145070 GCF_000004515.6 Glycine max | reverse complement strand
TCACCGTTGAGAGGACTACACGTCCTCGCCTTGAGAGGACTACACGTCCTCACCATCAGAGGGCTGCACGCCCTCACCATCAGAGGACTACACGTCCTCGCCTTGAGAGGGCTACACACCCTCACCTTGGGTACTAGTTACCCTCACCGCTGAGAGGACTACACGTCCTCGCCTTGAGAGGACTATACGTCCTCACCATCAGAGGGCTGCACGCCCTCACCTCTAGAGGACTACATGTCCTCGCCTTGAGAGGGCTACACGCCCTCACCTTGGGTACTAGTTACCCTCACCGTTGAGAGGACTACACGTCCTCGCCTTGAGAGGACTACACGTCCTCACCATCAGAGGGCTGCACGCCCTCACCTTTAGAGGACTACATGTCCTCACCTTGAGAGGGCTACACGCCCTCACCTTGGGTACTAGTTACCCTCACCGTTGAGAGGACTACACGTCCTCGCCTTGAGAGGACTACACGTCCTTTCCATCAGAGGGTTGCACGCCCTCACCTCCAGAGGACTACATGTCCTCGCCTTGAGAGGACTACACGTCCTCGCCAACAAAGGGCTGCATTCCCTCACCTTGAAGAGGACTACACATCCTCGCCAACAGAGGGCTGCACGCCCTCACCTCCAAAGGACTACACATCCTCGCCTTGAGAGGGCTGCACGCCCTCACCTTTAGAGGGCTACGTGTCCTCATTTTCAGTGTGCTCGACATCCACACCTTAAAAGAATTTAAGGTCCTCTGCCCTTAAATGCTTAACCGAGACTTGCACTTCCGGTTAAGGGGCCAGTAGTTTCCTTTTAACGGTTCCTGGGCCATCCCCTGATATTGGAGGAGGGCCAACTGTGCGAGCACAACCAGAGAGGGAGGCTATCACACAGCTACTATGCATACCGGGGCAAGATTTCACCCGTGCCTGCAAAGAGACGAGTGCGGATCATGCGCACTAACATGACCACTCTTACACAGATATAGATGACATTGCTACTTAGCAACATTCTGCCCAGCGACCGCAATGCCAATCTCCCCCTGCAAAAGTATCAGTTGGTCTGTGTCGTCCCAACATGGGTAAGTATGCATATAGTTCAACTGATTTCTGATACCATCTATTGTTTGCAGGGATCGCACCCAAGAGACACCCAGTGGACCCGGAAAAGTCCAACAGGGCCCTGGGGTTTCCAGCTCTGGTTACGGGCCTCTATCAGTCCTACACGGTGCTCGTACCCCCCCGGCAAGGTCACATCATCATAGGTAAGTATGCACATCGCTCAACGGATTTCTGATTTCATCTATTGTTTGCAGGGATCGCGACTGCAAGACACCTAGTGGACCCGAAGAAGTCCAACAGGGTCTTGGAATTGTCAAGCTCTAATTACGGGTCTCTGTCAGTTCTACGGAGTACCTGTCACCTCCAGCAAGGGCATTAGGCCCCCTACTAATCGAGCTTTCATCAAGAAGTACTGCGCCCCAGACAGGCGCAGGGCGAAACACCACAGCAGCATTGGGAGGGTCGGCAGCGGGAAACAGACGCACCGCCATCACCTCTAGAGTTCACCTCTGCTCATCCACAAAAAGGTTTGAGTATTGCCTACACAACATGGCCGACCAATAGGCGACCAAGTCCAAAGCCAAATGTAAGAAAAGTACTAGGTCAGTGACCGACAAGTCATAAGGCGTCCAGCTAAAGACGTTAAAGAAGCGCTACTAGGAGGCAACCTAGTACCTTTTGAATCTATGCTTGTTATTTGATCACTTTTTATAGTAGGACGCACCTAGTTGCTCATGATCCTGGGGATTTAAATAAAACAAGCGCAAGCTCGGAAGGTAGTCATACCTCACAAAATATATATATGTATGTTTAGGTAGTGAAAATACCTTAGATATGCATGTATGTAAACAAAAAAATACTTCACAAAAATATATATATATATGTTTAGGTAGAAAGATACCTCAGATATGCATGTATGTAAACAAAAAATACTTCACAAAATATATATTTGTATGTTTAGGTAGAGAGATACCTTAGATGTGCGTGTATGTAGCAAAAAAATACCTCACAAAACATATATATGTATGTTTAGGTGGCAAGATACCTTGGATATGCATGTATATAGCAAAAATACCTCAAAAATATGCACATGTTTAGGTAGCAAAATACCTCATGAAAAAAAAAAAGAAAAAAAAACAAACAAGAAAAAGAAATAAACAAATGATAATGAAAAAAAAAAGGAGAAAAAAGGAAAATAAGTTGTCAAGCTGAAAAACCAACATGCTTTTGAAAAGAGATGACTTCCAACTTTTCTTTGAAAAAATTCACTGATCATAACTAGTTTTTGAAAAAATGTGTATACACCTGAAGGGTGAATGCTGTGAAGATTTTCCCAGACGCCCAAAATGGACTCGGATGAATGCACAAATTGATAAAAGAACATATTTTGGAAACGTTGGGTTGACTAAAATAGAGGAAATGAATCCTGAGCCCTAGCATCACATGACCATAAAAATTTGACACTTGAGTGTCCACATAGGTGCATGCATGACCAGTTTTGCATAAAGTTTCCAAATCATCATTTTTGCATTTGTGTCATGGAAATAATGTGGGGCATCCCTTTTATCCTTGAACCAAACCAAACCCTGACATGTATCATGTCTAGCCATTCTACAAGCTTTGAGCCAAAATCCTGACTCACCATAAACCTTGACCCAGGGTGAGAATGTCAATCCTTACCCTCGGAAGCAAAAAAAGAATAGAGGGGAAATTTCCAATCAAAGAAAAAGAGAAGGAAAATTTTCAATGAAAGCAAAAAAAGAAAAGAAGGAAAATTCCCCAATCAAAGAGTGGGAGAAAGCAAAAAAAGAAAAGAAGGAAAATTCCCCAATCAAAGAGTGGGAGAAAGCAAAAAGAAAAGAAAGGAAAATTCCCAATCAAAGAATGGGAGAAAGTAAAAAAGGAAGAAGAAGAAGGAAAGAAAGCTCCTGATCAAGGATCGAAAGAAAACAGAAGAAATGTGCAGAGAGGTCTTTGGACCGGACAATATCTGAACAATACAAAATTGCCACCAAATGAACGAAAAAAGAAGGAAAGGGAACCAAATGAACAAAAGAAAGAAAAGGAAACCATGACCTAAAGTGGTCTTCTCCCTTTGATTACCAACCAAAATCCTGTGCGTCGGTGACTTGTTCGCCTCGCGCAAAACCAAAACAGAAAAGGAAAAGGAAAAAAATAATCAAAAGCCGAAAAACTCCCCAAAAGAACTCATTCCCAAGGGAAGTCCTATTTGATCCATGATCACGCATGTAATTTTTGATTTGATAGGAAATAATTTGCAAAGTCAAGTCATGACATATCTATGGTTCGGAATTAGGATGAAACACTTACCTGTGCGAGATTGATACACTTTGAGTGGATTTCTTCTATTTTTGTCGAACCCGGTGTTTCCTCTAAATGGTCATTTAGAAACGAAATGCTAACATCCAAAATCTCATTTATGGTTATAGGAGATTTCATCAGCAGACTCTCCTTTCCCGGTAGACGCATTGTTTTTCACTCAAAAAAGCATATGCTGCTCTAAATCAGTTGGAATATTTGTCTCTTTGCTAAAGCATGTTTGCATTTTAGTGGAGAAAACACCGAGACTTTTTCCAGTCTCACAAGTTATCCAGAACTACGTAGGTCTGAGTTCCTCATTGGAGGATACGTAGGAGCAAGAGCCTCGCTTTTGTCGACCACACCGCCTTTTGTTGCCATGACTCAAGAGCTGGTAGCCCGCGGAGACACCTTACGGTTATCCGCACCTCGTCATTCAGTGACCCCAAGTGTGATTCACGAGCAGAGACCAATATGGTCATCTGCGCCCTTTCCGGAGATGTCAGCATTTTCCGATGGAGACTTTTCAAGTCTCACAAGTTATCAAGAACTACGTAGGTCTGAATTCCTCATTGGAGGATACGTAGGAGCAAGAGCCTTGCTTTTGTCGGCCGCCCCATAATCTTTGTCATACTGACCCTGAGGTCATGTGACATGCACCCTTGTATCATCCAGAGGCGGCGGGCCCGATGATACGCGGAGATACCATACGGTTATCCGCACCCTTTTGTCATCCAGAGGTGGCGGGCCCGATGACAAGCAGAGACCAAGTTTGGTCATTCTGCACCCTTGTATCATCCAGAGGCGGCGGGCCCGATGATACGCGGAGATACCTTACGGTTATCCGCACCCTTTTGTCATCCAGAGGCGGCGGGCCCGATGACAAGCAGAGACCAAGTTTGGTCATTCTGCACCCTTGTATCATCCAGAGGCGGCGGGCCCGATGATACGCGGAGATACCTTACGGTTATCCGCACCCTTTTGTCATCCAGAGGCGGCAGGCCCGATGACAAGCAGAGACCAAATTTGGTCATTCTGCACCCTTGTATCATCCAGAGGCGGCGGGCCCGATGATACGCGGAGATACCTTACGGTTATCCGCACCCTTTTGTCATCCAGAGGCGGCGGGCCCGATGACAAGCAGAGACCAAATTTGGTCATTCTGCACCCTTGTATCATCCAGAGGCGGCGGGCCCGATGATACGCGGAGATACCTTACGGTTATCCGCACCCTTTTGTCATCCAGAGGCGGCGGGCCCGATGACAAGCAGAGACCAAGTTTGGTCATTCTGCACCCTTGTATCATCCAGAGGCGGCGGGCCCGATGATACGCGGAGATACCTTACGGTTATCCGCACCCTTTTGTCATCCAGAGGCGGCGGGCCCGATGACAAGCAGAGACCAAGTTTGGTCATTCTGCACCCTTGTATCATCCAGAGGCGGCGGGCCCGATGATACGCGGAGATACCTTACGGTTATCCGCACCCTTTTGTCATCCAGAGGCGGCGGGCCCGATGATACGCGGAAATACCCGAGTGGTTATCCGTATAAACATTCTTTTGCTATCTGTAAGACAGAACGCTTGATAGCATGCAGAGGCTGATACAGTCTTCTGCACCTTTTGTTCCTCCGGGAACAACAAGTCATTTACATGCGGAAATTTCATGGTCACCCGCGACTCTCGTCAACCGAGAGGAGCGAAATTAGTGTCATACACTGATTTTCGTCCGGGGACCTTTGCTTGATGGCATGCGACCATTCTTTGGCCCTTGTGAGGTGCTTGGCATCCATCATTAGGCAATTTGTGAAATTCTAGGAACGACAAGTCATGGTCACCCGCGACTCTCGTCAACCGAGAGGAGCGAAATTAGTGTCATACACTGATTTTCGTCCGGGGACCTTTGCTTGATGGCATGCGACCATTCTTTGGTCCTTGTGAGGTGCTTGGCACCCATCATTAGGCAATTTGTGATATTCTGGGAACAACAAGTCATTTGCATGTGGAGATTTTATGGTCACCCGCGACTCTCGTCAAATCGAGAGGAACGAAATTAGTGTCTTATCTTTACTTTCCTTTTATCTCCAATAAAAGAAAAGTAAAGAGGGGCAACTGTCATACCCTAATTTCGTCCGGGGACCTTTGCTTGATGACATGCGACCTTTCTTTGGTCCTTGTGAGGTGCTTGGCATCCATCATTGGGCAATTTGTGAAATTCCAGGACATGCCGAAAAACCAAAAAAAATATATTGATGCACAATCCGTAAGTTTCCGTGACACACCGGAAATCAAATGGAAGCATCGTTGCATAATTAAGTGAGGTTCCGTAACATTCCGTAAGTCAAAAGGGGGATGATTATGTAATCCGCAAGGTTCCGTAACATTACGGAAAGAAAACAAGTATCGTTACGAGATTCGTAAGTTTCCGTAACTTTACGAAAAAAGAATCACCAAAAAAGGTAAGGGGGTGAACTTATCAAGATAGGGGTGTAAATAGCAATTCAAATCTAGGCCCTTCTAGAACATTTTGGAAGTTGGGTTGCTTAAGGAGGAAGCAACTGGGCGGCAAGCTCCTCCACGTTTTTGAAAAATGGTTTTCGGGGCTTCCGCGGCTTCCGTAATACTTCCGTAAAATTTCCGAAAACCTTGGGTAAGCATATTCCACTTAACATTGGTAAAAGGGAAAAGAAAAAAGATGAAAATCAAATTCGAAAACAGTTCCGTAAGGCTTCCGTAACTTTTCCGTAAAATACGAAAAGGGGGGTGAACTTAGTAATTCGGGTGCGCTTAGAAATCTTCTTCATTAAGTCTTTGGGCGGCAAGCACCTCCTTTTTTTTCTATAAATAGGGGAGGGGGGAGCTGTTTCAAAATGTTCAGCCCCTTTGGCACTTCTCTCTCTTTCGACACGTTTTCGTGAAGAAAAATCAAGTCGAAGTACTTCCGTAACGCTTCCGTAAGCGATTCTGTGGAAATTCTTCAAATTCTTCATCGTTCTTCGTCGTTCTTCACCGTTCTTCATCCGTTCTTCGTTCTTCAACGGGTAAGTTTTTGAATTCGAGACTTTCAATTCATTTCTTGTTTTGTGTACTTTCACTTTAATTTCGTTTACTTTCAGTTTTCTTTTCTTCCGTTTTTAACGTGCTTTAACCATTTATTTAAGCCGTTTTCTCGTCTAATAAATGATAAAATGAATTTCAACCGATCATTTGTGTTGTAATCTCGTTTAATCACTGTTAAAACGAAATCTAACCGATCGTTCACGCTATAACCTCGGTTAAACCAAAAAAAGTAAAATAATAATAAAATAATCAAAATATCTTGAAAAATAATAATAAAATAATCAAAATATCTTTGAATAAAATAATAAAAAAAATCAATCGGACGTTTTTCTTTGGAAGTTTCCTTGAATGAATTGATTAATAAACCAAAGTGAAACTAAGACTAAAATCAACTCACAAATCAAGTTTTTTTCCGAAAAATCACTAAAAACCGTTTTAAGGTCCAGCGCCTTAAACGGTCCTCTTTGCTTTTATCGGTTAACATGGACCGTTCAAAAGCATAAAATCAACATGTGACTTTACCGCTTTTGCAAGAACTACGTAGGTCTGATTTCCTCATCGCAATTGAGGATACGTAGGAGCAAAAGCCCCGCTTTTGTCGACCACCCCAAGAGATCGTTAATGGTCCAATGCCTTAACGTTTCTCTCCTTTCAAAAACAAGAGATCGTTAATGGTCCAATGCCTTAACGTTTCTCTCCTTTCAAAATCAAAAGACCGTTTAATGGTCCAACACCTTAAATGACCTTTTGTTCAAATAAAAAACATATTTTGCAAAAAAGACAAAAAACAAACTTAAACCAAACACTTTGTTCCGAAAGAACTACGTAGGTTTGATTTTCTCATCCCAAATTGAGGAATACGTAGGAGCAAAGGGAAACACCCTTGTCGACCACAAAAAAGAAAAAATATAAAAAGGGTATAAAGGATATAAGGACATAAAAGGGAACGTAAAAATCAAAGTCATGTTTGCACATTCGATTAAAGGCTGCCGTCCCTTGGGGCGGACGTGTGGGGTGCCAATACCTTCCCCGTGCGTAAATACAACTCCCGAACCTTTCACTTAAAAGTTCGTAGATCGCGTCTTTTCCGGTTTTTCCGACGTTTTCCTCAAATAAACGTTGGTGGCGACTCCGCGCGTATTCCTTTCGTGGAACACGCATCCCGCGAGTCACGCGTCGCCCTCCCGCCGAAGGGTAGGTTGCGACACTAATTAATTGAGAATTAATCTATAACTGTCCAGTTATGGATTTCTCTTCGTTAATTAGCCTAACCCGCGTATCTTTCCCCCAATGTACGTACTTATACCAGGAGTATATATATATATATATATATATATATATATATATATATATATATATATATATATATATATATATATATATATATATATATATATATATATATACACACTGAATAATACTTATATAATTATTCAAAATGTATCGTTTACAAAATTCCGGGTAGAAATTTCCAGGATGTCACAATACTCCCACCCTTTAAGGAATTTCGTCCCCGAAATTAACTACTCTATGAACAAACTTGGGTACAATTCTCTCACCCTATCCTTTAACTCCCAGGTTGAATCACCCTCGTCGGGTCCCTACTGCACTTTCACCAACACGATCTCCTTTCCTCTCAGCGACTTCATTCTTCGATCAGTAATCTTCTGAGGTTCTGCTTTATAGGTGAGGTTATCCTTCACCTGTACCTCGTCCACTGCAAGTACATGTGATGGATCCGGGTTGTACCGTCTCAGTTGAGAGACATGAAACACAGGATGCAAATTCGATAAGCTCAGGGGTAAAGCGATTTGATAAGCTACAGGCCCCACCTTCTTCAAAATCTGATACGGACCTAGATACTTGGGCATCAACTTCCAAGATTTGAGAGCTCTCCCTACTCCAGTTACAGGAGAAACCTTCAAAAACACATGTTCTCCTTCCTGAAAATCTAATGGCTTCCTCCTTCTTTCATAATAGCTCTTCTGCATATCCTGAGATGCTTTTATTTTCTCTCGAATCAATTTCACTTGTTCGGTAATCTGTTGTAGCATTTCAGGCCCAAGGAGTACTGCTTCTCCATCATCGTACCAACAAACAGGAGTTTTGCACTTTCGTCCATATAGAGCTTCAAAAGGATTCATACCAATACTAGCTTGGTAGTTGTTGTTGTAAGTAAATTCAATCAATGGCAAACATTCCATCCAGCTTCCTTGTTGCAATATAATACACGCCCGGAGTAGATCTTCTAGAGTTTGAATGGTTCGTTCAGTCTGACCATCTGTTTGAGGATGATAAGCTGAACTGAGCTTCAGCTTTGTCCCCAATGCTTCATGTAGACTTGTCCAAAATCGCAAGGTAAACCTCGGATCCCTGCCTGATACAATACTGGAAGGAATTCCATGCAACCTTATTACTTCTTTGATATACAACTCTACTAACTTCTCCATTTTATACTTCATATTCACCGGAATAAAATAAGCAGATTTGGTGAGTCGATCTACTATGACCCACACAGCATCATGTCCACGACTAGTCTTGGGTAAACTAGATACAAAATCCATAGATATGCTCTCCCATTTCCATTCCGGAATTTCTAGTGGCTTTAATTCTCCTGATGGTCGCTGGTGCTCAGCCTTAGCCTTTTGACATGTCAAACATCTTGCTACATATTCAGGTACATCTTTCTTCATGCCATGCCACCAAAAACTTCTCTTCAAATCTTGGTACATCTTAGTCATTCTTGGATGGAAACTAAGACGGCTTTTATGTGCTTCTTCCAAGATCTTAACTTTCAAATCATCTAAAGATGGTACACATATCCTCCCCTTGAATCTAATTAACCCGGTTGTGTCCTTCTTAAACTCCACATCCTTATCTCCCATTGCATCTAACACTTTGCCTTGCAAAAACGGGTCATCCTCTTGAGCCTCGCGTATGTGATCTACGAATTCATTGGTGATCTACAACGCTCCACAAATAAGCTCTTGGGTTGCATCTCGATTGCTAGATTCAGATCTCGAAATTCCTCTATCAATCTCTGTTTCAGACTCATCATGGTCGCAACATGTAAGGACTTCCGGCTCAGCGCGTCGGCTACTACATTAGCCTTTCCTGGATGGTAGGAAAGACCAAAATCATAATCCTTGAGGAACTCCATCCATCTTCGTTGCCTCATATTGAGTTCCTTCTGATCGAACAAGTATTTGAGCCTCTTGTGATCACTGAAAACTTCAAAATGAGTACTGTATAAATAGTGCCTCCAAATCTTTAAGGCAAAGACCACAGCTGCTAGTTCCAAATCATGGGTCGGATAGTTAACTTCATGAGGACGTAATTGACGTGAAGCATAAGCCACTACTCTTCCCTCCTGCATTAACACACACCCCAAGCCTTGCCCACTTGCATCGCAATACACTTCAAATGGTCTCTTAGGGTCGGGCAAAATTAACACTGGAGCTGTTGTCAAACGCCTCTTCAACTCTTGGAAGCTTTGATCACATTTCTCATTCCAGACAAACTTCTCATTCTTACGAGTCAATTTAGTTAGGGGCAGTGCCAATTTAGAAAATCCCTCAATGAATTTTCTATAATAGCCAGCCAACCCCAAGAAACTTCAAACTTCTGTTGGAGTTGTCGGTTGTTGCCACTCCATAATCGACTCCAATTTAATCGGATCCACCGCAACCCCATCTTTAGAAATCACATGTCCCAAGAACTGCACTTTCTCCAACCAAAATTCACATTTCGACAATTTGGCGAACAATTTCCTATCCCTCAGGATATGCAACACAATTCTCAAGTGCTTCTCATGCTCCTCCTTATTCCTTGAATACACTAGGATATCATCAATGAACACAACCACGAACTGATCTAAGTAATCATGGAATATACGGTTCATATAGTCCATGAAGATAGCCGAAGCATTAGTCACTCCAAATGGCATGACTAAATACTCATAATGCCCATACCGAGTCCGAAACGCAGTCTTTGGGCGAACAAATTGTTTACTTAAAAGATCCTGCACTTGTGCCTTCACCTCTGCTAGTTCTACTAGAGACATCCTATAGGGCGCGATCGACACTGGATTCGCCCCAGACACCAAGTCAATAATGAATTCCACTTCTCTCTCAGGTGGTAATTCACAAATGTCATCAGGAAAAACTTCTGGAAATTCTGACACCACCGGTATATTGCTAAATTCAGCGACCTCCTCCACATTCATGGAGAACAACACCATGTAAATTTGAACATCCCCCGTTCCATCGTTGGCCGCATTCTCTTTCAATGGTTCATTTGGAACTACATTTCCACCAAATACTAGCATCTTCTCCTTGCAGTCTAGAAAGATATGGTTAGTAGATAACCAATCCATCCCCAAGATCACATCTAGATGAGCTAAAGGTAGGCAAATCAAGTCCGCCATAAAAGATCGACCCTCAACAATTATAGGACACTTCAAACACACCCGAGAGGTGGTTATAGGCTCGTTAGTCGGAGTAGACACCACCATATCATATGGTAACTCCGTCGTACATAACCCCAACCTCTCCACACATGCATGAGATATGAACGAATGCGTGGCACCCGAATCATAGAGTACATCTAGTAGTTTATCAGCAATCAAACACTTACCCTGTATCAAATCGTCAGAGGCAGCAGCTTCTGATCCACTCATAGCAAATACCCAGGAGGGTACCTTTGGTCTTCCACCACTAGTGTTGTTGTTGTTGCTAACATTATCGCTCCTTATGGAATTAGTAGGTCCACGATTGACGGTGTTGGAGTTGACAGTTACCGTCGGTCTCCCAGTTACCCTACACTCTCGAGCATAATGGCCTACCTTGCCACAAATATAACGCTTCTCCTGTGCCTGCTGGAGTTGTGGGCAATTCCTCCTAAGATGCGGTCCTCCGCACTGAAAGCACTGTACCCCAGTCCCCCTTGACTGGCTCATGTTGGACATAGCCATAGGTTGTTTCCCCTTGTTTCTAGAATATGGCTTCATCCTCTTATTACTGTTTCCTCTAAAAGGATGGCTTCTCTGTGGTCCTCCAAAGCCTCTAGCTTGCCTCTCCTTCATCTTGTCCTCAAATATTCTGCACTTTGTCACCAGTTGATTGAAATCCGTGATCTGCATGTAGCTAACTTCCTGTTGAATCTCCAGTCGAAGCCCGTTCTCAAACTGAGCACATAAGTCTTCTTCGTTTCGAGCATCTTGGTATTGAGGCCAGTACTGTAGAAGTTCATTAAATTTGGTCGTGTATTCTCCAACGGACATGTTTCCCTGCTTCAAATCCAGAAATTCCCTCGCCTTTCGCTTCCTGAGATCTCGTGGAAAATAATTTTCCAGGAATTTGCCCTTGAAGACATTCCAAGGAATCACGCCTCTGGGTGCAGCAAATGTAGGTCTCACGAACTTCCACCAGTTCTCAGCTTCTCCTTGGAGCATGAACGTGGCATAAGGGACCTTATGCTCCTCAAGACAACCCATTGCCTCGAAAATCTTCTCAGTCTCAGCTAACCACAACCTAGCACCTTCCGGATCATAGTCCCCACTGAACTTCGGCGGGTGGTTCTTACGGAAAGCCATGAGTCCCTGATACTCTGTCGGCTCCACATCACGTTCCTCCACTAGAGTTTCCAACACAGCTGTGATACAGTCTAGGACATCACGGTTCTGATCCCTACCACGTCCTGCCATACCTAACCTGTAGGGAAGCTATTAGTATCCAAGAAATTCTACTGAGAGAGTGTACCACACAGGCTATGACAGTTATAACAATATCCCTTTCTCTATACATATATATACACACAACAATTCTACTGAATTTATTGCACATTCCTGCTTAAGACAAGAAAGTAGAAATACACACAATTTGTGACTTAACGTCACTCCCCGAAACCTACTTCCAAGTTTCAGAGATACACAACATTCACACAGTAAGACCATGGACAGGTTCACTAGAATCCAACTTTTGCTCTGATACCACCAATTCTGGCGTCCCTAAATAATGACTGGTTTAATAGTAATGATTTAAATAGCAAAAAACCATGGGAATTTTTTTTTCTTTTCCTTTTTCGTTTCTCTCTCTTTTTCACAGTAATTAAGTTCAGAAGGAAAATTATCACTATAGAGTCCTGATTGGCCAGTTCACAACTCTATTCGGAGTCATTTCTTTCTGATCACTCATAACCTCTAAACTATTTTGCTCTTTCAAAAAAAGAAAAATATGTCAGCCATTATTTTAGGTCGTCACGTTAAAAATAATAAAATGCGGTCGATGAACTCTTTTCAATAAAATTTGTTAACACTTTCTCTTCAAATAACAAGATTAAACATAATTACATTCATCATCTAAAACTGTCCAAAATAGGAGAGTTTGCAAAATACATAGTGACATCCAGAGCAAAGGTATCCACTGTGGTGGCTTCAGCCACATATATACAATCATCAAAATTTCTATACAATAGGTCTACCCATCCAAAAAGCAAAAGAGTAAACCTAGCAGTCTGTACTAAATACACCCACCCACAAAAAGCATGTAAACCTAGTCTGAGGAGCCGTTTGCTATGATGAAGAGTCTCCACTAGTCGCTGTCCCTCCAGGGCCGCTCTCCTCCGTAGAGTCTGCCATAGATGCTGACATGACATCCTCTAGAGAATCCACGTCAGGGAGTGGGTCCTCATCACCCGCTGGAAAGTCAAGAGCATCCACAGCAGGCTCAGGAGGTAACTCCTCTCGGTCCTCCTCAGGGTCTTCTTCAGAGGACGACACCTCTATCACTTGGACTGGCTCCACTAGTCGATATGGAGTAGGTGTAGGTAGTATCCACTCCACAGTTCGCTGAAGCGTGCGTGCGGGTTCCTCTGGATGTACCAATGAAGTAGCAGTGAGTCGAATCGTGCCACGGAATCGGCACCTCTCATTGCCTTCGAGGGTCTCCCTAACTCCCTCTAGGCACTCCATCTCCACGCGATCATGGATTAATTGCACTGCCATCGCGATCTACAAGAAATAAAAGAAAGGGGGTAGACTCTTTCACGAGAAATCTAACTACAGGTAACAATACAATGCGTCCCCTAACCGCTACATGTAGTAAAAAGGTATGTCTCAAGGGTTTTCTTTCCTGGTAATCGATTACCAAAGTATGGAATCGATTACCAGTGCCCAAACTGGAGTTACACAACTTCAGCACATGGAAACCTGCAATTTACACTGTGTAATCGATTACACATAACTGGTAATCGATTACCAGTGCCCTGTTACTCTGTGTAATCGATTACACAGCATTGGTAATCGATTACTAGAGGCCACCTCAACATCTTGTCTCCATTTTTAAGCCTTGTAATCGATTACACCCCTTGGTAATCGATTACCAGAGGCCATCTCAACTTCCAGTCTCCATTTTTTTGCCTTGTAATCGATTACACACCCTTGGTAATCGATTACCAGAGGCCAAATTCCAGATACCACTCAAGATCCATAGCTGGCCAGCCACTACACAAGCCTCCTTGCTTTGAGGTCGTTGTTCTTTTATTGGTTGACTGCCAGGAGCTCGCCTGTTTAGGTACGTCACAGGTTCTCACTGACTGACTATGCCCGGGTTGGGTTAGGATTGATCAAGCTTGGTTTTGGGCAATAGCACCCCACCTGACGTCCCCGAGGTCTCCTGACCCCCGCGACATATCTCTAGGTACCACTCTGTGGTCAACAAATAAAAGTAGGAAGACTGACTCTTCCACGCTTTCTCACTTCAAGCTTGTAGGATTATGGGGTACCCGTCATATGTGGTACTAGGTGGCGATCGGGCGATGGTGCAAATCAACTCTCCCACATCCACAATTCAAACATGAACCCACCATCCCCAGTTGCCCACCTTCAACTGAGCTCACGTACCCCCACGTAGCCCTTATCCTCATTCCTCTCAGCACTGGGTCCCCATCAACCCCTCCAAGCTTCCACAATATCCAAGCAATTCAATATCCAAATATCATGAACTACCCTAAACCCAGAAAATAGGGCAGAGGCAGAAAACTCTGCCCAAAACACATTCCAATACCACAGCTTTCCCTACTCAAATATCCCAGTAATATTCTCTTCGTTCCGATTCGTTAACCGTTGGATCGACTCGAAACATTTACTGGAGGTCCCTAGTACATAAGTCTACATTTTGACCGTTGGAAGCTGCTAGAAAATTTCCAGAACCCAATATGTACTACCTTTCCCATAACCAGCAATACACAAGCATTTTTTTGCACAAGAACAAAATTTCTGTTGCACAATTCAACAGCAATTTTCTGCATAACAGGGCAGATTTTCGAAATCCCTCTTGCCCTCATCCAATTTTGCTCAAACTGGATCCTACAAGTCCTAAATCATATATAAAATGTATTTAAACCAAAAACAAACTTCAGTTCAAGGCAATTCAAAATCTAGGTATCTAAAACCCCTGAATTTAGTGGATTTTCAAAGTTTGAGAAGTGAAAATGAAAATGGGGTAATTTTGGAGCAAACTCTCATCTCAAACAAGTCTATAACATTAATTTAAACTTGCTCAAACTGGTTTTGCGACGAAAACTCCACCGATTCAAAATTTGACCCTCAACACCCAATTTACCCTAGAAATGGCTCTTGCTTTCACCTTTGTCACTCATTTTTCTCATTTGCTCAGCCCAAGCTTTCCCACAAGTCATAAATGACATTTTAAACTAGGATTAACTCACTTTAGCCCCCAATTACCACTAGCCCCAAATTTAGCTTTTCAAATCCTCAAAACCTCAAACTTTTCCACTCACATCACTACCATTCTCACATTTAACCCTAGGTTAACTCTCCCCATCATCTCTACCAGTTTTCTACCAACAATTTCAGCCCACAAGCATCACAAAACATCACTATAAAACCCTAAAATGGAATGGGTAAATTTGTCTCACAACAAACATGTCAAGTATAGCATGCTTTCAACAAATTCTTTCACAAATAACTACCATAAGGCATTAATCTAGTAAAACTACCCATCATATCCCCCAAAACCCACGAAAATCATGTGAGAAGAAGTCTACCCATACCTGAAATTTGAAGTCCCATGATGTAGAGGTGCGCTTCACGACTCCGAAAATGGCTTCCTTTTGTAATTTGGAGTAGAAATGGTGAGCAAAGTTTGGAGCTTTAATGGGCAACAATGGTGGATGAGAAAGGGAGAAGAAAAGCAACGTGGGAGATGAGAAGAGCTTCTGAATTTTTCTGAGTGAGGAGAGAGAACGTAGCTTTTATGAGAAAAAAAATGATTTCCTTTTCCTATTATTTTATTTTTTAAAAGCACTTGCCACTTGTCCCATTTTGAATGGAACAAAAAGGGGCCCACTTTTTCTCTTGATGTGACTCATACTCAGCCACAAGGAGAGAAAAAAAATTTTTTGAATGCTAAAATCCCGCCTCGGTTTGCGTGTCATTTCTCTGGTTCGAGTCTCTCGCGTTTCGCTGCACCCGTCAGGGCCCGTTTTCGAAAGTAAGCAATATATATATATATCAAAACGCTCAGAATGAAACCCTGAGCATGGTTCAGAGGTTGGTTTTGTTAAATTTTAAGTTGCACGCAAAACGATAATTTTTAGACTAATTAATTGAGAATTAATCTATAACTGTCCAGTTATGGATTTCTCTTCGTTAATTAGCCTAACCCGCGTATCTTTCCGCCAATGTACGTACTTCTACCAGGAGAGTATATATATATATATATATATATATATATATATATATATATATATATATATATATATATATATATATATATATATATATATATATATATATATATATACTGAATAATACTTATATATATAATTATTCAAAATGTATCACTTACAAATTTCCGGGTAGAAATTTCCAGGATGTCACATCACTCATTTAAGGGTAACAGTCTGAAAACCTGGGAGGAAATTGTTGAAAAGTTTCTGAAGAAATATTTCCCAGAGTCAAAGATTGCAGAAGGGAAAGCTACAATCTCTTTATTTCATCAGTTCCTTGATGAGTCCTTGAGTGAAGCGTTGGAGAGGTTTAGAGGTTTATTGAGAAAGACTCCCACCCATGGGTTCTCTGAGCCAATTCAATTGAATATTTTTATAGATGGGTTGATATCACAAACCAAAAAACTGTTAGATGCTTTATCAAGGGGAAAAATAAAGCTAAAGACCCTTGAAAAGGCAACTGAGCTAATTGAGAATATGTCAGCCAGCGATCATGCCATTCTGCACGACAGAGTTCATCAACCCACAAAGAAAAGCTTGTTAGAACTATCATCACATGACGCTTTATTGGCACAGAATAAGTTGCTTTCTAGGCAACTTGAGATTTTAAAAGAAACACTTGGTAAGTTTCCAACTAAACTATCTATTGGTCAACCTACACATTCTTCTATTTTGCAGGTTACAGGTTGTACCATATGTGGTGAGGCTCATGAAACAGGCCAATGTATTCCCATTGAAGAAAACACTCAAGAAATTCACTATATGGGAAATCAACAAAGGCAAGGATATACTCGGGGAGGATTCTCAGGCTTCCAGTAGGGTCCTTATAATTAACAAGGACAGTGGAGATCACACCTTGGCAATCAATTCAACAAAGACTAGGGTGGACCTTCTAACAAGCCAATCCGTCAAGGGCCTAACATCTTTCAGAGGACTACTAAGCTGGAGGAGACATTGACTCAGTTTATGCAGGTAACAATGTTAAATCATAAAAGCACTGAGTCAGCACTGAAAAACCTTGAGGTCCAGGTGGGACAACTGGCCAAGTAGATAGCTGACAAGTCATCCAACAGTTTTGTGGCAAATACAGAAAAGAATTCCAAGGAGGAATGCAAAGCTGTGATGACAAGGAGTAAGAGGTTTGTGGAGGCAGAGGATGAGGATAGTGTCATGTCCAAGAAGAAAGCTGCTGAAAAGAAAGGTACTAATGAAAAGAAAGTTGAGGTGTTAGGTGAAAGCAGTCAGGGAAAAGAAAAACAAATAATTGTCAAGAAAAAAGAATTAAATGACCAAAGAAAAGAAAAACAAGTAGAAAAAGAAGAAGAAAATGAAAAAATGAAAAAGATGAAAGTGGGTAAGGAGGTTCTGGAAGTAAGAACCAAAATGTGATATCACCCATTGAGGTAAAAGCATCAAGCTAATGACGTTAAAAAAGTGCTTCCTAGTAGGCAACCCAGTTCTAATTTTTGCTTTCCTTTTCTTTTATGCATTGCTTAATGTGGAACTTCCTTCATAATCAGTACATTGGGGTATATCAGCTTGTTTTTAAATGATAGATATAAGGGTTTCAATTTCCTAAGGAAATGACTGAAAAATATCTTAGAAATTTTTTTTTTCTGAAAATAGTTCTTTCGCTAAGCGCAAGCCTTGCGCTAAGCGCATCTTTGGTCATGCGCTATGCCGAGAGTCTCTCTCGCACTCACATTTGCCCAAAATTTTCAGAACTGCCTGCATCTTCTCTCTCGCACTCATCTTCCTGCATTTTCGCTTTCTTCTGCATCTTCACGCATCACCAGCTAACAAGGATCCAAGTAAGTTCCCTATTTCTTTTTTCTCTTCTATTCCATTGAACCTTAGGTTAGAAAACCTTAGATTTAGCTTTTGATTCTTAGGGTTTGAATGTTTTTAGAAGTAGTTAAATATTAGAACTTTGTATATTATTGTACTATATAGATCATTTTGACTGGTTTGCATGTTTGATATGTCTTTTAGAGGCTTAAAAAATGGAAGAAAACGAACTGTGTTTTCTGCGTTTTTCTGGAAAATGCGATGAACTCACTAAGCAAGCATGATGCACTAAGCGAGTTCATCAATATTCATTGAATTTATGCGTTTCCAGACGAACTCGCTAAGCGCGCCTATCGCGCTATGCGAGTTCATCTTGTGAGGATGAACACTCATCCTCCTATTAAGATACCTGTGGCTAAGTGAGGCTGATTCACTAAGCCCGGGTAACTTAGTCAATTTTTTTGTTGAAAGTCGCGCGCTAAGCCGAGCGTACCTGAGCTAAGCACATTTCTTTGCGGCAGCCATTGGGCTAAGCGGGTCTGGCTCGCTAAGCTCCCATACTTCATGAATTTTCTGAATTTCATGGTGCCGCTAAGCACAACCCTAATGAGCTTAGCGCACATCTGTTGCGGCAATCGGTAGGCTTAGCGGGCAGTTGCCAGCTAAGCCGATTATGCAAAAGTAGAATTTTCTGCAACACCCACTAAGCGGCCCCGCATGTCGCTAAGCGGTAGTGTTTATTTTGTGAAGGCGAGCTAAGCGGACCATGTCTCGCTAAGCTGCCAATGCCTTTTTCAATTTTATTTTTCAGTTTTTGAATTCGTATAACTTGTGTCCTGATCAACTGTTTAGTCCCTTTATTTGCAAATGGCCTCTAGGAAACACAACAGTATCGGTTCAAGACCCACAACTCAATATGATACAAGGAGATTTCACTCCTTGGATTCATGGAACCGGTACACAGATAATGTATTGGGGAGAAACATCTTGCCAGAGAGGAAGGTGGAAATCTACCACACTGAGTTTGATGATTTTAAGACTGAGTTGGAGAGGCATAATCTCCATAAATGCCTCACCAATTTGGTTGATGGGAGCATACATGTGGCTTTGGTGAAAGAGTTCTATGCAAACCTAGACAGCTCTGAGGGTCCTTCTCCAAAGCAAGCCAGGGTTAGAGGCCATCTAGTGAAGATCGACGCTGACAGCCTCAACACATTCCTAGAGACACCTGTGGTGTTGGCAGAGGGTGATACTTTGCCCACATACTCCAGATACTGCAGGCTCCCTTCAGATCCTAGGGAGATTGAGGCTGCCCTATGCATACCAGGCCGAGGGTTCATCCTGAACACTGAGGGCCATCCTGGGAGGATCTTGAGGAAGGACTTGATGACTTTAGCCAAAGTGTGGAGTGTTCTCTCATACTCCAACCTGGCCCCCACATCGCACACCTCTGACCCGACAGTGGATAGAGCTAGGCTGATCTTTGGCCTAGTCTCTCGCATGGACATGAACATAGGAGCTCTCATTTTTGGCCAGATGACTTCTATAGCCCAGTCTAACTCTTCTAGACTTGGGTTTCCTACTCTGATCACTGCCCTATGTCAAGCCAAAGGGGTTGTCTCTGACAGCCTCACTTTTGAGCGCCTGAGCCCGGTCATTAACTTAGCCTACATCAGGAAGAACTGTTGGAATCCTAATGATCTGACAGTTTTTATCCGAGGGGACAAAAGGGCGAGGGCAAGGCCAGCTGATCTTCCTTCCACATCTGTAGCTCCTACTCCAGCATCCACTTCAGCAGCTCCTTCAATCCCAGATCAGATTGATTCTCAGTGCTTTGAAGCCATGCTTCAGAGCATTCATCAGGGACAAATCATTTTACTTTAGAGTTTACAATTGGTGGTGCCTCCAGGATCCATTCCTTCCATTGATCAATTTCTAGAGAGGGTAGCCTAGCTTGGGGCCCAACCTTCTCTTCACAGGGAAGATGAAGGTCCCATAGCCCAAGTACCACAACATGTAGAGGATGCATCATCTGAGGCCACCGTTCCAGAGCCATTCATTGTAGAGGAGGAGGCAGGTGAGACACAGGTTAGACAGGAAGTTGCTGCTACTCCTGAGAGGTCACGAGAGGTCACATCAGATCCATCCACACCAGTGGTGGACCTATCCTCACCTTAGCATGTAGCAGACCCCTCCACTCCTATACTCAAGATACCAGAGGACCCGACCACACCAATCCTAACTTTGAACACTTCACCTCCAGCTACTCACGTACTTCATCTGACAGATGAGGAGGATGTTCAGACACAGGACACTCAGGACCAGTCACAGGAATTCTAAATTCCTGATGATGCTTTTTGGATTATTATTATAATGATTATAGTTTCAACACATTGTTTTTAGTGATTTTGGTTAATGTTTATATACACTGCTATTTTTTGTTTGTGGTTTGTTGGTATGCTTGTTTTGAAGCATATGAAACAGTTTGACGTGACTTTGATGATTATGCAGTGAAACACTTTTATCTTTTTGTGAAAATTGGTGTTATGATTTGATTTTGGATTGAAGGCATGATTGTGATGGAGTTTGTGTTTCTTTTCATGAGTTTGAGCAAGTATGTATGTTAGACAAAGAAAGAACAAGAATGTGAATCTGCAATTAGAATTGTTAGTCAATAGACAGGTTGATTGAGAAAGAAAAACTTGAACCATAACCGGTGAGAATGTGATCTTAAACTGTGAGTGAACGACTAGCTTCGAGAAATAGACTTTGCATCAATCTCTGAATTTTAGAATGAAATGTATGAATGAGGACATGATGAAGGCCATGATTGTATATACAAGCCAATTGACCAAAAAGCTTACCTTGAATGATAATTGTATCCCTTGCATCCTTTGTGAGCTAAATTACATTTTTCAAAATTGAACCCTGAACTTGAATGAATATCTCTAGATACCTTGTTTAGATTCTAGGAGAGCAGATAGTTCAAGGCAAATTACCCCAAATTTGGGGGAGTTGATTGGGATGTAAAGTAAAAGGTAAAGCATCAGCACACACAACAAATAAGTTGTGTGTTAAAATAAAAAAGGCAATCAAAGAAAATGTGTGTTGTTGTAATAAGGTTAAAGACAAATTAAAGTAAAAGGCTAGTGAGTAAGCTAATTGTATGAAAAGATTAGTTGGATAAGTCTAGGATTTGTGCTCTCTTAGAATCTAAGCCTTTGAATCCTAGAAAAACCAATGATTTTTTGTAGCCAAGCCTCACTACAAGCATGTGAAAGTCCTTCTGATTCTGTTTATGCATTTTTTACTTTATGGCCTGAGATGAAGTTCAAAGATTGGACCTTTTGCTAGTTGTTATTGATGAATAGCTTAAACACTTGTGCTTGAGTGAAACAGTAGCCGTGAGACTGTGGTATAAGCTACTTTCCTTGATATCTATCTTATGCCTAACTTCATCTAATTGTACAGGTTACATTTTATTCTTCTTTTTGAATAACTGCATGCTTTGTGAAAGACAAGTGATGAGGGCATTTTGCTTCATTCTTTTATCATGCAATCAATAACTTTTGTTGCATACACCTTTGTAAATAGTCACTGTATGTCATTGTCACTTGGGGACCAGTGAGTTGTTCTTTATTTGCTTGAGGACAAGCAAAACTCTAAATTTGGGGGAGTTATTAGTCAATGAATACAACTAACTTTTGTGTGTAAAACCTGCGAAAAGTGTATCAAACTCCTCCAATTTATGGTTATTTTGTAGTGTTGTAATTACTTTTTGTTAAAGATAGGTAATAAATATTTAGTACTCCCATTTTGTGTATTTAGTAATCATTTCCACTCAATTTCAGGTTAATTAGGAAAGTTTGTGAAGTGCTGACCGTTATAAATTTAATTTGTGAGTGCACATTATAAATTTAATTTAAAAAAACATTTTAAATTTGTAGAAATTGTGTAGGTGAATATTTTTAAAAAGTAGGAGTATAAATACCGTGAAAAAATCTTGCATGAATTCAGGGTCTTAAGATTTTATGTTATTTATCCTGTCATTAATTATTATATTTCTGCCTGTATTTTTTCTCACATTATGAACGAAATGAAATAATCATGTTTCCATTATAAAAAATAAAAAAGTGGGTGAATTTTAAGAATAATTTTTTTTATTTTTAAATTAATATTAAACTCTATTATTTTATTAGTTTTCTCAATTTCTATTTAATTTAATAAATCACTATTTTAAAAACTAATAATCCATCCTCCATAATTATAAATGTTAGATCACATTAAATCATATCAACTGTGGTCAAATTAAAGTTTTAGTTTAATGTCTCAAAAATGTTAAAATAGAGGTTACATAATTGGATAACATCAACGGTTATTATTAAAGTTTCGATCCGACCACTCAAAAATCTTCAAGTGAAATTTATATATATATATATATATATATATATATATATATATATATATATATATATATATATATGTTTTTTTATTATTCATTGCTTTTGTCTCTCATACTCTCTATATGTTGTTTCATCTAATTTAAATATGCATTCCATTCAAATCACATTTAAGTTGTTTGTTTGCTTTAATGTTAAAAAAAATAGTTAATGGCATGCATGGTTATATTTTTATTCAACAACTTACATAGAAGAAAAGTATTAAAAAAAACAAGTATTTTATCAGTTTTTCATACGTACGATAAATCCTTTCATGAATATTGAGTTATCGAGGAAACATAGGCTGCTACTTGTCCTCATACAAACACTCCTCTAAACTTAAATTTTACTTCAAACATTTTACTACTTCAACAAGGACCTACTCGGCTAAAATAACACTCAACCGTTTACAGTGACCGACTTCTCTATGAACTTAGGAGTTTAGTCCCTATAAGGATCTCACCAAAAAACTTAAACTTACTTGAATCATCTCTAACAAGGGCTAAGGGTAGTTCAAGGAATCCTAAAATAACTTTCTGACTTATCTTAATCTTAGGTTTCCTCTCATCTCAACACAACTTCTACTTAAGAAGGATTTATGGTTATCTCTCACTTAGACGTAGCATACTCTAAAGATCATCCTCATCTAACTAAAATGCATAGCAAAACACTTAACATGAAAGTTGATTCTCAAGGGTCTATAACAACTTATGATACACCCCATAATCCAACTTAACTGGAAATACACTAAGTACTAATCATCAAAACCACTACAAGGGCTAACTCAGGGTGGGAGATCCTGTCCATGCATCCCATGAACACACAGGGGCATTGATCTTGTCAAGACATGACCAGGTACACATAAAGGCCATGAAAGGTACTAAGGTAGTCATCGGAGCATCCTCAGACTTTTCCCATATTAAGGTAAGGAGAACTAAGATTTATCTCACTAATCATACAACTATCATTAATAATCCTTTAGTTTACCTACCTTACGCAAGAACACTCACTCTCGAACCTTTCCATGCTTAGCAATTAATGCCTTACTAATTACCTTACACTCTTCTTAAGGTTTCACACTAAACCTCTTTGTTGGATCAAGTGGCCTCAGAATAATTAAGAAGGGGGGTTGAATTAATTACTAATGAGTCTTGACTAATTAAAAAATTATCCTTCTTAATGTTACTACATTCAATTAGGCTTTACTACTAAGTTATTATAAAGTAAAGAACAAAAGTAATGACTTAGATAAAAGTAAAGCGGAAATAAAAAGTACACAGCGGAAATTAAAGAGTGTAGGGAAGAAGAAGACAAACACAAGATTTATACTGGTTCGGCAACAACCCGTGCCTACATCCAGTCCCCAAGCAACCACCGGTTCTTGAGATTTCTTTCAACCTTGTAAAATCCTTTACAAGCCAAAGATTCACAAGGGATGTACCCTCCTTTGTTCTCTTTGAACAACCAAGTGGATGTACCCTCCACTTGAACTGATCCACAAGAGATGTATCCTGTCTTGTTCTTAGTATAACAACCCAAGTAGATGTACCCTCTACTTGTGCCACAAAGGATGTACCCTCCAATGTGTTAGGAAGACACAAAAGAATTCAGGCGGTTAGTCCTTTGAATTCTCTTGGAAGAGAGAAGGGAGACACACAAGAATTCAGGCGGTTAGTCCTTCTATTCTTTTGGCAAAGGGAAAAAAGAAGAAAAGATAGCACACTTTTGTTTTCTACAGAATTTTCACTTACAGAAAAACAAGGTTTGGTAAAACAAAACTTAGAAAGATTTTTGGCAAAGGAATAACAAGAAGAGCGATGAGTAGAAAGGAATTCTTAGAAGTTCTCAAAAATTGTTAAAGAGTTGTAAAAGTTCTTTTGAATGCAAGGCAAGGTCTTACTTTTATAGACTCTTCATGTCTGGTCAAGAAAACCATTGGAAGAGTTATAACCTTGAGAAAATCATGTCAAGAGTTACAACTTTTGACCTTTTATTCAAAAGTTATCAATGGTAATCGATTACCATAATCATGTAATCAATTACACAATGCATTTTATGAAAAGTTGTGACTCTTCACAATTGGATTTGAATTCCAACATTCAGATACACTGGTAATCGATTACCAATATAGTGTAATCGATTACACTATTTGAAAAATATTTTGGAATGTTGCAAATTAGTTAAAAACATTTTGAAATCAAATTTGGTCACTGGTAATCGATTACATGAAACTGTTAATCGATTACCAGAGTGTAAATACTCTGGTAACTTAGAAAATTTTGAGAAAACTCTTTTGTAAAAATACTTCCCTTGTGAAGTCTTGACTGTTGCTTCTCGATTTCTTCTCTTGAATCTTGATCTTGATTGTTCTTGAATCCTGAATCTTGAAACATAATTGTTCTTGAATCTTGATTCTTTGAGACTTGATTCTTGAAGCCTGATTCTTTGGAACTTGCTTAACTCTTGATTCTTTGGCATCATCAAAATAATCTTGGAAGTCGTTGCTTCCACACTCTAAACTATTTTTCACAACTTTTTCAACTACTCTGTATTCTTAAACAACTTTTTACCAGTCATCTCCTAGGAACTACGGTTACAATTTTCTATGGGTACAACACTTATAAAATTCTCAATCTCGCACTTAGGTGGTAACTAAGCATATCCTCAAGGAACACAAGTACATGACTTACTAAGTTTGACTTTCGTCTACAGGTAACAAGGATCATGCCTACTCAAATATTTCCTCTCCAAACATCTTAACATGATTAACAAGGGTGAAGTCTCTCTCTATTCATAACAGAAGTAACAACACGACAATATATCAGGCAGTTTGACCAGACATGATTGGAAGATGAGCAACCAATAACAAGATGGACACTCGATGGATTAGGAGACAATTATTTTAAATCAAGAATGACCACTTATTCATGATCAACAATAGACATTCCAAATGAATTCTAGAAACAAAAACATGATCACAGTGTACACATATATGAAGACATCAACAATCACTTGATTGTGACAGAAACATCAATAGTCGAACTGTTTGATGTAGGCTCATAACACAAAGAACGAATTATACTCAAGCTTTCAAGTGTAATCAAATTACTTAACTTAAGCACCAAACACAAAGAATATGTTGCACTAGAATCAAAAGGTACAATCAAAATAGTATTCTTTATGAAATATATCTCGATATGAGTCATAGAACTATAAAGTATCAGCATTGCTAAGAACAAGAAATCACAAACAACCATACTATCTATGCAATAAAGGTAGAACACCATACTACAAGCATACTTAGAATTATAAGGTTCCTATAACAAGTATACAATGTACATATAAGAAGTAAGAATTAAATAGTCACTAAGGATGTATTTAATGAATCACAAGTCTCAATAATCACGTTTTTTATCACACACAAAGAAAAGAAGGGATTAGCCAACACATGTTAACACATAGATTAAACACACCCATTCACAACACACCTGAAAATTCAAGGTTCTTGACGACATTAATACACACATTAAGTTTTCAAGACAACTTGTATCACTTGATGGCTTGCCATGACATCCTACCGCGCTTCACGAATTATAGAGAAGGCCAGTCTCTTAAATCATGACTCAACAGTGGACTTATGGTATAGCAGACATTAAGGATGCAACGCACATCACCAACATCATTCAATCTCATTTAATCATGCAAAGGAAAATAGAATTAGTAATTCTAGCATGTTCAACAAAAGCATTCATAAGTAATCACACAGAGTGCACACCAGAATATGGTAAGCACATAACACACTGGCTGAAAGGTTCGACCTGCTTTGATACCACTAAATGTGACACCCTTTACCCAGACATATATGTACTAATAATAAAATGAATAATAAATTATAATTAATTAAAATTTCTTAAAACACGTTTAAATAAAAGTCTTTCAAAAGGGTAAAAGGCTCACACTCACTTTTCTAACATCATAATAAAACTTGTCCAAATAAATAATAAAACTTCTCGACTCAAAACAAGGTCGTCCAAGACTTCATACAATTAATATAGAAGCCTATACCCCAATGCCACATCCTATTAGAGCATTGTGTCCCGGCGTCCTTCAACATAAGGTTCCTTAAAAAAATTAACCTAGTCATCTGCTCCCCCAAACACAAAGTCCAAGATCATCACAGGATCCAAACACAAACAACACACAGGGAATGAGTTATCACATTCCTAACAAATAAAGAATTAAGACAACTAGATATACATATCATATAAATGAGATACAACTTACTTCAACATAACTCGCGTAATTCCACCACTTTGTCATTTAAAATTCACTTTTCAATCATCAATCACATTACACATGAATCACACAATCCGATCATGACATAATAACACATCAATTTCATAATAAACAATTAGCAAGCCTTATGCAACAGTTATGCTAAGACTCAAGCCTATATGCAATGTGGTACCATGCCAGTGAAAAACCACCATGGGGCACTTAGGAGTACATAACAAGACACACCATAAAATGGGTATGTCAGGTTACTATCACTAAGTAAAATCATAGGGAGACTAATTAGGATCACGCTATTTTGCAAGAATGCTCCAACCATGTGGGATCGGCATAGGCTAAAAGGAGCACTCAAACCAGGTGTATTTACCCCCAACGTACACTCCGAAGAGTCCGTTAGGGCCTCTCTCTCCTGATTCAAGTCCAACCCCTAAAACAATTTGATGGAACCTTTTTTGTAGGGATTCTATGGAGGCTAGATCTTTGAACTTCAATGAGGTCCTTTAATGGTGATTTTCCACCATGGAGATGCAGCGGAAGACAAAGGAGAAGAGGTGAGAGGAGGCGCCATCCACTAGGGAATAAGCCATAGAAGAAGGAGCTTCACCACCAAGATGAGCCTTGGATAAGAAGCTTGGAAGGATGCTTCAATGGAGGAAAAGAAAGAGGGAGAGAAAGAGAGAGGGGGGAGCACGAAATTGAAGGAATAAAAGAGGGAGAGAAGTGGAACTTTTTGAAGTATGTCTCACAAGACTCTCATTCATCAAAGTTACAACAAGTGTTATTCATGTTTCTATTTATAGACTAGGTAGCTTCCTTGAGAAGCTTTCTTGAGAAAACTTCCTTGAGAAGCTTCTTTGAGAAAACTTCCTTGAGAAGCTAGAGCTTAGCTACACATACCCCTCTAATAACTAAGCTCACCTCCTTGAGAAGCTTCCTTGAAAAGATTCCTAAAGAAGCTAGAGCTTAGCTACACACACCTCTCTAATAGCTAAGCTCAACTCCTTGACATGAGAAGCTAGAACTTAGCTACACACCCCCTATAATAGCTAAGCTCACCCCCATGACAAAATACAAAAAAAAGTCCCTACTACAAAGACTACTCAAAATGCCTCGAAATACAAGGCTAAAACCCTATACTACTAGAATGGCCAAAATACAAGGCCTAAACAAAGGAAAAAAACCTATTCTAATATTTACAAAGATAAGCGGGCTCATACTTAGCCCATGGGCTCAAAATCTACCCTAAGGCTCATGAGAACGCTAGGGCCTTCCCTTGGATCTCTGGCCCAATCTACTTGGAGTCTTCTATCCAATGCCCTTGCGGGGTAGGATTGCATCACAATTTTTTACATGCAGACATTGCTTATGAATTATACAATACCCACGACCTAACACTCATGTTTTAAACACGTTTAACACATTGCGCTACAATTTAACACTGGTTCCTAAATGGGAAACCTACACTTTCTCTTTAACATTGGTTCCTAAATAGGAAATCTACACTTTCTCTTTAACACTGTGCATCAACACTTTTATCAAGATAACACTGGTCGGGTTATTGTATAATTCACACTTCACAACACAAGTAATGTCACATCAATTGTTAACCACACACTTATTCACAACCAAAACTCATATTCACAATTTCACTTCTCATAATGTCACAATCCACCATCACATGTTTACATGCATCTCACAAATTAACACATGTTCAACTTTGCACTTATACTCAATCTCAATAACAATATTATAATCTCAAAGAAACACGTTATTACACACGTTATTACAATACTCACGACCTCACACTCGTGTTTCAAATACGTTTAATACATTACGCTACAATTTAACACTAGTTCCTAAATAGGAAACCTACACTTTCTCTTTAACACTGCACATCAACACTTTTCTCAAAATAACACTGGTCAGGTTATTGTATAATTCACAACTCACAACACAATACACATATCTCAATACACATGTATTTCACCATTCATCACAGGTTCAATTTATCACATACTCACAATTTGAATCACCTTTTCATAATCTCAATATAACAATTTATACAAAAGGTTTATCACAACATGGGGAGTAAAAGCCCTCAAATATATATCAAAATCAATTAATCAAAATCATATGTATAAAAAAATGAAAAAACCAAGAGCACTCTATTTTATCAACCTATTTGCATTAAGACATCAATATTGTATTTATAATCATAAAGGAGAAGTTATAATTCAATAAACATCCCAAAATAAACCCCAATTTAACCCTCTAAGGATCCCTACACATGTTCATTCTAACCCCAATTGCGATAAACTCATCCCTTACTTTGATGTAGTCACTCAAGTGTTCTCCATTATCAATTGTGATGTTGCTGGTGCTCTCTTGAGCTCCTCCTCCAGTTGCTCTGTTAGGGTTCCCAAACGTTAGAGAGAAAGAGAAGGGATTGAAGCCTTCATTCCACTGTCTTCGTGCGATTCCATTTTCTCCCTCCACAGATATTAGTTTACAGATCCCAACGGTGCGACAGTGCGGAATTAAATCTCGAACCTCATATAAAAACTTCACGATAATCCAACGGTTAATGAATCTGGAATCATACTTTTATAGTGACATTTTTGGATTTCTACTGGAAAAGAAAAAACTACGATGCAAAGGACATTTCTCTCAGCTTCAATAAATGTTTGTAATTCCCAACGGTGAGTATGTCCGAAAATGAGTTCCGCACCGGGTGCTCAAATTGCACAACGATCCAACGGTGAATAAGACTGAGATCATCACTTTCCTAAGATAGGTTTGGTGGTATGCGAGAAAAAGAGAGGGTTTTGGGAGGAGGAGGGGGGGAAACGAAATTGAGAGAAAGAGGAGGCATTGTCAGTGTAAAAACTGACCTAACACATCTCTATTTATAGCTAGGGTACTTACAACTTATTATTTACTCTATTGAACTATGTTTTATTCTCTATCAAATGAATAAATAAAATACTTTTTTTCTCTAACCATTATTTTAATTAATAAAGTTATTTCTCCTTATTTATTTAATTATAAAAACCTCATCATTTTTCTAAAATTCTATTTATTTATAAATAGAATCCATTTTAAATTAGTCTACGAAAAATGGGATGTTACACAACATATACACACACATAAACCCTAAGTCAGTGTTAAAGAGAGAGAGACACACAACGTGTTATACACAACATGTTATCCTCTTCTACTTAGTGATTATTTCTTCTTCTAGACCTCATTAGTTTCCGAAGATAGAACTTTAAATTAAAAAAATAATTTTTTTATATTGCTTACTAATTAGTATGAAAGTTTTATCTTAGTAGTTTATATTGACTTTTAATGCAAACTTTTATTATACAATTAAATTAATAAGTTGAAACTCTAATTCTGATTAGGGAATCAAAACAAGCATGTCAATTAAAAAATTGGGTGTAATATTTATGAAGGTTTTGTCCTCAACTTGACAAGGATAAGGTTCAATTTTAAGTGTGTGATGTGTCATTATTTTCTCCTATTTCTTAACCCTTTTTGTCACCAATTTAATTACTGATTAATTCTAATTGTCAAATTTATTATTCAGTTTTATCAATGGGGCCCACTTGACTAATTTGGTGTTTTTAATTCAATTTCAGGATAATTATAAGCAATTGGGCTGAGCCAGATTGGACTTGAAGAGAGAAGACAATTTTATTAGATTTCGTCTAATTTCATTTTATTGCGTTCAGTTTTTATTTTGTTTTGGGCCAAAATAATGTAATCCGATCCAGTGTCTTTGAGTGACCTTTAAAAATAGCACAACCTTGGGATTTGAGATTATTCCATTCTTCAGTAGAGAATACCCAAGCTGAGTGCAGAGAGTTTTAGGGTTTTACATTTTTAGCTTTGTATTACTGTTCACGTGAATTCATTTTCCATTTTCTGCTTTCAATTGCAATTTCGTTTCTATTCCTTCTTCTGCTTCTAGTTTCATTTTCATTTTCTACTTCTAGTTTCATTTTCGTTTTCTGCCTTTAGCTTCATTTACGCTTTATGCCTTTAGCTTCATTTACATTTTCTGCTTTTGTTGAACTTATGGAAGGCTAAATTTCTAGTGTTGTTTCCCTCTGAGGATGAAGCATAACTATCTTTGAGGTTCTGTTTTTAATGTTGCTCTCCTATCGGTTTTCCCTTCACCAATTAACCCACATTCATTACAGTTAATCTATGCATGCTTCGTGTTCGATTAATTGCCTTTGTGCTTAAGTTACGTTCGTGCTTAATGAACAAGGAGTTAATTGGTGTATGTGTTGCTTAATCACATATTGACAACCCTAAGTTGGTTTTCGCTTAGTAAATTAAATTAGGGTTGGATTAAGTAGTTAACTGCTAGGGGTGAAATCCTCATAACCTAGGATAAGAGAATGACTTCTGAATCAAGAGGAAACAACACGTTTTTAATACTGTTAATTTTCTATTCCAGTTTGCTTGTTCTTTAATTCACAAAACAAACACCCCCCCTTCTGAATCAAGAGGAAACAACACGTTTTTAATACTGTTAATTTTCTATTCCAGTTTGCTTGTTCTTTAATTCACAAAAGTTACTGCAATCTAATGTTTATTTGATTCGGGTATGACCTCGATTAGTGTGTTTTTGCAGACAGCTAGCATAATCTGAGTGTACATGCATGAGAATCAAGGAAAATGCACTTCAAATAAACTGCAGCCTCAATATTAACGATAGTGTTGAAGATTTATCTACCCAAATTACCCTTGTTGACTCTGCTTTTCACAAATATAAGAACAGCTGCCATGCACTCCATAACACTAAGAGAGCTAGTGCAATTACGGTTGATAGTGAAATTAGGTGTAATAGATAATTTTCTTTATTTAGGCTACATACTAATAAGGGAACAATGGCTAAGAAAATTACTAAGAGAGAAAGAAAGGAGAAGGGAAGAGAGAGAGAATATTTTTCTCTTAAAGTTATTCCCATTTTTCCTAGCACTCACGAAAAGGTTATAACAACCTTGATACAGTAATTCCTAAGGGATCTGAGGACAAGTGTCCCTCTTACAAAATTGTAAAATAAACATAAACAATTTCCTAAATTACTTTTATTTTTTACTAGGGTCATATAGGTCAGATGTAGACTATTAAATAAAGAGACCATTTTCAGTTGTGCTTGGGGCAATCTGCTTGTTTTGGTGGCCCATTTTGTTTGATTGGGCTGTTTTGCTCTGTATCACATACAAACTAAGTTGTGAGTATCCAGCTGTTATATATACCTTTTGCTTTTTTTTGCACTAAAGATCAAATGGAGAACCCTAAAGAAAATAACAAGGTAGAGAACCATCATACGGTGAATGCAGTTTTGAGTCTTGCTTTTGTCTTTTCTGCTACAAAACTTGCAGACGAATTCGGAGATGCAGAAGGTAATATGGATCCTAATCCAGAACAACAAATATTGGATCCTAAATTAAAAAGGTACCTTATCTGATTTGAGTTTCAATTTATTCTTGCAATAAGAAGGTTTTGTTTACATGCATGCCATTTAATGTCTTCTTTAATTTCCTTTTAGAATATTTGCAAATTGATTTGCTGCCCAAAGATCAAGGAAGAAGAAGAAAAGTCATTTAGCCAATTTGGAGATTCAAAAGAAAACTTTTGAGGTGAATAATGTTATTAATTTTTTTGGAATCAACGTTGTTGACAAGGTTATTTGGAAATTTAATTTTAAACTAAGCTGAATGATGTCGTATGATCTACATGATGTGATCAACCTTATTTAATGAGGTAGGACTATTGTTGTTGATGTATTATTATAATGCATTTATATATGTATGTCTATACATATGCAGAATGAAATAGCCCAAAAGCAACGACTACAAGATTTGTACGAAAATAAGAGGCAGGCTCAGATAGTAGAAGAAGAAACATTGTACTAGGAAATTGATATTCTTAAGAATTATTCAATGTTCAAAGATGGTAATTAATGTTAATTCTCTGGTTGTAATCCCCATCTTATCTTTCTTCAACATTTTTTTGTTTGTATGTGTATGCATGCACAGAATCGAGTTGTTTCATTGATCCAACTTGTAAAACATGAATTATTAGAGATAATTTTACTAATTTTAAGGATTTTTATTTGCAGCTGAAATTGAGAAGAACAAAGGTGAAGTGATTAGGGAGAGGGAACTCCAAGTGATAGAGCCAAGAAAGACTTCGTGGTTGGACAAAAAGTTTTGATTGTATAACTCTAGGCTCGGACTCATGAGTGGTAAGTTGAGGTCAAAGTGGATTGATCCTTTTGTGGTTACTAACGTTTTTCCTTATGGTACAGTTGAGATCAAAAATGAATTCACATATAAGAGCTTCAAGGTCAATGGACATCGTCTGAAACCATTCCTCACAAATCCTTCTTTAGTGGATGTCGTGGTGGAAGAGACCTCCTAACTCCACCCGGTATCTCTCCCGCCATGACTTAGGGAGTTTTCTTTTTATGTCTCCTTCTTTAGTTTTGACGCACTTGTCCTATTTTATTGATTGATCTGATTGTTTTGAATTTTGTGATAGTGCCACATTGAGGACAATGTGTTGTTTAAGTGTGAGGGGGAGATTGTTCTTTGTTTGGGTTTTTCTAGGTTAAATTTGTTATGTTGGTTTTGTGTTTTATGTACAACATTGCATATCTCTCTTTGAATTCTCAGTTATGCATAGGTAATGGGTAATTGTTTTTGAAATAGGAGTTTCTTGGCATTTTGTAAAATGGAATCCTTGTCTTCTCTACATGTCAAGTTAGTTATGAAAGGTCGAATTGAAAGTGATAAATTTACCATTGGTGAGATTTTGAGCCATCATTGTTTATTTTATTCAGTGTGCTTTGCCCCATTGATTGCTTGCACAATAGCCTTGGCTTGACTCTTGTTGATACTTCTTGGTTCACATGCATGTTGGGAGATGATTTAGGCATTTTATTCTTATAAGCCTCTAGCCAAATGAGCCTACCTTGAATTAATTCCTTTGATAGCCCTTTTGAGCCTATGTTTCCCTTTCCTTGTTTTGAAGCTCACTACAAGCCTTAAGTGAAAAACCATGATATCACCTTACCCTTAAGGAATTTTGGAGCTTTGGAATTGTTTTGGGAATAAGTGTGGGGGGGGGGTATGTTTCATTGGAAGATATGATTTTTGGCCATGCTTAATGTTTTATTTAGGCCATGCTTGATGTATATATATATTGCCTAGTTCTTGCTTTAATCTTCAAAAATTCAAAATACTTTCAATTGCTGCAAATTCGTACTGTTAAAAAAAATGAAAAATAAAAAAAATAAGAAGTGAAGTTGAATAAATGAGGTCTTGTTTTGAGGACTTGATTTGGTTTGAAGCCTTGGTTGATTTTGTTGATATTAGAGGTTTTGGGTTTATTACTTTTGCTTAATTTCCACTTATTCCCCATCACTCCTCTATTCATTTAGGGTTTTAGCTACTTATCCAATACTTCCCTCTACCTTGTCCTTGGCCCCATTACAACCTTTAAAGACCTTTTGATCCTCATATGCATGTGTTTGTCAAGTTTGTTTGTCAATTTTAGAATTTTGCCAAGTCTATGTGGTGTTTGTTTTCATGGGTGCTTTGACAGTAAACAGTAGCCTAGACACTTGAGAGATAGAGTGCATATCTTGTGAGGCTATATCACTTATATTTGAGCTGATTGACTACTTGACCATGTTTGAGATGCTTGGATGATTTTCATGACTGTCTTGATTCTTTAACTCGTTACATATTGGATATTGCCCATTCCTTTCATTCCCTGAGACTCAGTGAGAAATATGTAATTGCTTTGGTGTTTTTTTATCTCTCTTTAATGTCTCTGGAATTGCTCTTTGCTCTGTTTTTAATTTTGCCCAGGAGTGCAAAAAGCTAAGTGTGGGGGAATTTGACGTGTCATTATTTTCTCCTATTTCTTAACCCTTTTTGTCACCAATTTAATTACTGATTAACTCTAATTGTCAAATTTATTATTCAGTTTTATCAATTGGGCCCACTTGACTAATTTGGTGTTTTTAATTCAATTTTAGGATAATTATAAGCAATTGGGCTGAGCCAGATTGGACTTGAAGAGAGAAGACAATTTTATTAGATTTCGTCTAATTTTATTTTATTGCGTTCAGTTTTTATTTTGTTTTGGGCCAAAATAATGTAATCAGGTCCAGTGACTTTGAGTGACCTTTAAAAACAGCACAACCTTGGGATTTGAGATTATTCCATTCTTCAGTAGAGAATACCCAAGCTGAGTGCAAAGAGTTTTAGGGTTTTACGTTTTTAGCTTTGTATTACTATTCACGTGAATTCATTTTCCATTTTCTGCTTTCAATTCCAATTTCGTTTTTGTTCCTTCTTCTGCTTCTAGTTTCATTTTCGTTTTCTGCTTCTAGTTTCATTTTCGTTTTCTGCCTTTAGCTTCATTTACGCTTTATGCCTTTAGCTTCATTTACGTTTTCTGCTTTTGTTGAACTTATGGAAGGCTAAAATTCTAGTGTTGTTTCCCTCTGAGGATGAAGCATAACTCTCTTTGAGGTTCTGTTTTTAATGTTGCTCTCCTATTGGTTTTCCCTTCACCAATTAACCCACATTCATTACAGTTAATCTATGCATGCTTCGTGTTCGATTAATTGCCTTTGTGCTTAAGTTACGTTCGTGCTTAATGAACAAGGAGTTAATTGGTGTATGTGTTGCTTAATCACATATTGACAACCCTAAGTTGGTTTTCGCTTAGTAAATTAAATTAGGGTTGGATTAAGTAGTTAACTGCTAGGGGTGAAATCCTCATAACCTAGGATAAGAGAATGACTTCTGAATCAAGAGGAAACAACACGTTTTTAATACTGTTAATTTTCTATTCCAGTTTGCTTGTTCTTTAATTCACAAAACAAACACCCCCCCAATTGTTACTGTTATAGCAAAGCATATCATGAACATTTGGTTAGTCATTGCTCATTGGGAAACGACCTAGGATCACTTCCTAGTTACTGCAATCTAATGTTTATTTGATTCGGGTATGACCTCGATTAGTGTGTTTTTGCAGACAGCTAGCATAATCTGAGTGTACATGCATGAGAATCAAGGAAAATGCACTTCAAATAAACTGCAGCCTCAATATTAACGATAGTGTTGAAGATTTATCTACCCAAATTACCCTTGTTGACTCTGCTTTTCACAAATATAAGAACAGCTGCCATGCACTCCATAACACTAAGAGAGCTAGTGCAATTACGGTTGATAGTGAAATTAGGTGTAATAGATAATTTTCTTTATTTAGGCTACATACTAATAAGGGAACAATGGCTAAGAAAATTACTAACAGAGAAAGAAAGGAGAAGGGAAGAGAGAGAGAATATTTTTCTCTTAAAGTTATTCCCATTTTTCCTAGCACTCACGAAAAGGTTATAACAACCTTGATACAGTAATTCCTAAGGGATCTGAGGACAAGTGTCCCTTTTACAAAATTGTAAAATAAACATAAACAATTTCCTAAATTACTTTTATTTTTTACTAGGGTCATATAGGTCAGATGTAGACTATTAAATAAAGAGACCATTTTCAGTTGTGCTTAGGGCAATCTGCTTGTTTTGGTGGCCCATTTTGTTTGATTGGGCTGTTTTGCTCTGTATCACATACAAACTAAGTTGTGAGTATCCAGCTCTTATATATACCTTTTGCTTTTTTTTGCACTAAAGATCAAATGGAGAACCCTAAAGAAAATAACAAGGTAGAGAACCATCATACGGTGAATGCAGTTTTGAGTCTTGCTTTTGTCTTTTCTGCTACAAAACTTGCAGACGAATTCGGAGATGCAGAAGGTAATATGGATCCTAATCCAGAACAACAAATATTGGATCCTAAATTAAAAAGGTACCTTATCTGATTTGAGTTTCAATTTATTCTTGCAATAAGAAGGTTTTGTTTACATGCATGCCATTTAATGTCTTCTTTAATTTCCTTTTAGAATATTTGCAAATTGATTTGCTGCCCAAAGATCAAGGAAGAAGAAGAAAAGTCATTTAGCCAATTTGGAGATTCAAAAGAAAACTTTTGAGGTGAATAATGTTATTAATTTTTTTGGAATCAACGTTGTTGACAAGGTTATTTGGAAATTTAATTTTAAACTAAGCTGAATGATGTCGTATGATCTACATGATGTGATCAACCTTATTTAATGAGGTAGGACTATTGTTGTTGATGTATTATTATAATGCATTTATATATGTATGTCTATACATATGCAGAATGAAATAGCCCAAAAGCAACGACTACAAGATTTGTACGAAAATAAGAGGCAGGCTCAGATAGTAGAAGAAGAAACATTGTACTAGGAAATTGATATTCTTAAGAATTATTCAATGTTCAAAGATGGTAATTAATGTTAATTCTCTGGTTGTAATCCCCATCTTATCTTTCTTCAACATTTTTTTGTTTGTATGTGTATGCATGCACAGAATCGAGTTGTTTCATTGATCCAACTTGTAAAACATGAATTATTAGAGATAATTTTACTAATTTTAAGGATTTTTATTTGCAGCTGAAATTGAGAAGAACAAAGGTGAAGTGATTAGGGAGAGGGAACTCCAAGTGATAGAGCAACAAGAAGAATTGCAAGCACATTTGGTTAACTTGAATATTGGTCCACAGGAGCCTGTGTCCAATTATCCAACCTCAAATTATTATGCAAACTCATATCCAGGTAACAACATGGCATCTATTAATTTTATTTATGTTTGCATCCCTTCACATAAAATTGTTTCATTTCAATAAATTATTTCTTCATTTTTTCGTTATAAAAAGATTTTTTAAAAAGATTATTTGCTACTATTACTAGTAATTAAAGAATGATTCAGTTACATATGGGAGATTCTTATATGCTCTGCAAATAGAAAAAATGTTTTGAATTTGTATGTGTGTGTGTGTGTGTGTGTAACACTAGTAGTACCCTCATGTGTTGTTAATTATAGGGCTTGCTTTTGCATGTATTTTTTATTGTACCAGATGCTATTGTGAATAAGACAACAAAGATGGTCCTTGTAGATGGAAACATCTATTATCATTTGTCTTCATGTATAATTAATTAATGTGAGTTTTGGATTTTTTTTCCTGAGTAGAAGTTCCAATGAAATTGTACTTCAGTTAAGGAAGCTTCTTTAATTCGTTTTTTTAAATCAAAATAAATTAAACTGGATGTACAATAATTTAATTGTGCAATGAATTTTATATTAAATGAATGCAAAAATGTTCTGAATTTCTCCACCAATTAGTAAGCTTATTAAAGGTAGTCGTATCCCTCAACAAAAATTAATTATACAAGCAAATCTTAAACTACATATGCTTTTTTTTATTATTCATTACTTTTGTCTCTCATACTCTCTTTGTTATTTCTTCTTATTCAAATATGGATCCCATTCAAATTGACATTTAAGTTATTTGTTTGCTTTAATGTAAAAAAATAGTTAATGGCATGCATGGTTATATTTTAAATCAACAACTTATATAGAAAGAAAAGTATTAAAAAAAACATGTATTTTATCAGTTTTTGATCTGCCTCCTTTGAATTAGTCTTATTTTTTCTCTAATTATAATTGATCATTAGATATTTGTAATGGTTTTCATATGAAATCTTCGGAATCAAATAATGTTAGGGAAAAATATCATACTAATACTGCATGCATCAAAATAAAGTCATATCTCAGTTGGTGAAAATGGTCGTTTACACACATGATCGATATCAATGGTCCCTCTAATAAATTTGAAATCATAGTAATTAAATAAAGAAATCAATGCAATTGTTTTGGAATAATTGCTTGTCTATATTTTAACAGTTTATCACATGCTTTAATTTTCTTGAGTCTTTGTAAATGAACTAGTATTGCCTTTGTCTCATAAAAATAAAATAATTTCATTTTAAAATACAATGTTTTAACATAATTAATTTATCATTGAAAATGTATAAGTTTGTAGATGCACACATCTCTTCAACTGAGATTTTCTTATACTTTTCCATTTTGAGTTAAGTTGCAGCAAATGAAGTGGTTCCACTTGAGTCATACATACCACCGGAGCCAAGCGAGATGCAGTTTCTTGCTGTGCCAAATTTGCACGAAATGAACTTTAGTCTACCCAACAACATGGGATTGATGGATCTGACAAATCTTACAAGGGGAACTGCTCCAAACCACAAACCTTAATTAGGCACCGCTTTACAATAGATTTCCCAGTTTTATGATTGCTTCAATGTGACTTGAAATTTGGATGGTTGGTTTTTGTTTCTGGTGTGTTTCTATATATATAGTTGTCTCTAGAAGTTGTAGTGGTTCACAGTAAGCAATTATGAAGAATAGGATTTCTAATGCACTGTTTTTGTTTATGTGGAGGGTTCTTAATTATTCAATGTTCTAGTTTTATTAAATATTGTTTCCCTATTTAATGAGTACTTGATTAAAATAGTATATGGCTTCTAATTCGCTCTAACTAAAGCTTCCGTTGGTTTAAATGTTATGAATAATTAAAGAACCTTTACTATAAAAGTTAATTATGTTGGCAAAAAGGTATATTTTTAAAAACAAAGATGATTTATAGCATGAGTGAATACGATTAGAGAATTCTAGATTATTCAATTACAAGCTAATCAACATGAAATGCGTAATTCATATGCAATTGATGCCGACTCGATCTCCACCTCTAGCTTGGGAAAAATGCATGCTTACAGATATTCAGATCAATGCTAGGTTGGAACATATCATATCCTACACTCAAAACTAGACTTTTATCTCTTCTTTTCCTATGATATCAAAATTGTACAAAACTAATTTATGAATTTTTTGTGTCTTGCTCTCTAATTTTAGGTTTTTTATTGTATGATTTTGAGCAGCTTTGATAGCCAGTTCAGGTCTATCAAAACTGAACTACAGACTGGAAGTGAGATCAACTGTGTGATTGTGCAACATATGCTGGTTGTAGTGCAATCACCTTTTTTTTAGTATTTTTTAAATTATTCAGCTTTGGAACATTTTTATATTGTGTTATGCATGGTTTCAGTGACTTCTTAGTAATAAAGACAAAATATTACTTAAAGTAATTAATTTTTTAATTTTAGTTTCCATATAAGCTTAAAATAACCATCAATCATAATGGTCTATGGACATTCCCATAAAATGAAGCCCTTGACAAATCCTATTTTTGGTATTTCAATTAGAAGATTTAATATGTTATGTTCTGGCCGATGGCTTAAAATGTGAGTTAGTGAGTGTCTATTTTATGGAAACCGATTCAAATCTATCAATTCAATTGGTTATTTGACCAAAAATGCTATTAGATTAGATGTGGTATAGTGTGTTTGATTGTTTTTGAAAGTGAATTTAATTTTTGACATGATTGAAGGAAGAGGTGTGACTTATGAGTAAATTGGTGACTCGATAGGTTTGGAAAATGCAATGGAATGCAACAGGGAGAAAATGCGATGGAATGGTCCGCCATCCGACTGATTGCTCACAGTGGAAGAAGATAGATCGTTTGTTTCTGGATTTTGGCAAAGAGGCAAGAAATCTTAGGCTTGGACTAGCCAGTGATGGAATGAACCCATATGGCAATTTAAGCACTTAACACAGTTCATGGCCAGTTCTACTAGTAATTTACAATTTGCCTCCTTGGTTGTGCATGAAGTAAAAATACATGATGTCGTCTATGATGATATTGGGCCCAAGATAGCCAGGAAATGATATTGATTTTTATCTAAGTCCGTTGATTGAAGTCTTGACAAAGTTGTGGGATGAGGGGGTTTTAGTGTTTGATGGGTTTCGGAATGAGACTTTTCAAATGCATGCAATGATTTTTTGTACCATTAATGACTTTCCAACATATGGAAATCTGAGCGGTTACAGTGTTAAGCGTCATCATGCATGCCCCATATGTGAAGAAGACACAAGCTACATACAACTTAAACATGATAGAAAAACAATGTACACTAGGCAGCGGCGTTTTCTAAAACCTCATCACCCTTACAGGCGATTGAAAAAAGCATTTAATGGAAGTCAAGAACACGAAACTGCACCGATACCATGGACTGGTGAGTAGGTCTTCCAGCGGGTTCAACACTGGAAAGACCCAAAAGAAGGAAAAAAGTAAGACTTGCATATGGAAGAAGAGGTCCATTTTCTTTGATCTTCCATACTAGTCTGAGCTTGACATTAGGCATTGTATTGATATTATGCATGTGGAGAAAAATGTATTGACATTAGGCAATGTATGTGTCATTGGGACGCTCCTTCACATTCAAGGCAAGATGAAATATGGTTTGAACACCCATCAACATCTAGCTGAGATGGGCATATGATCGCAGTTGCATCCAAGGTTTGATGGGAAAAAATATACTTTCCTCTAGCTTGTCATACTTTGTCGAAAAAGGAGAAGATCAGTTTTTGTCAGTGTCTACGGCGGGTCAAAGTCCCACAAGGATACTCTTCAAATATTAAGAGCCTTGTGCAGTTGTAGGAGCTTAAGCTGGTATGGTTAAAGTCTCACGATTGTCACGTCTTGATGCAACAATTGTTAGTCATGGCCATATGAGACATTTTGCTTAATAAAGTCTGGTTAGCCATAACTCGCCTATGCTTTTTCTTCAATGCCATATGTAGCAAAGTCCTTGATTCCGTCAAGTTTGATGACCTGGAAAACGAGGTTGCAATTATACTGTGCCAGTTGGAGACGTATTTTCCTCCTGCTTTGTTTGACATCATGGTTCACTTAATTGTTCATCTGGTCAGAGAAATCAAATGTTGTGGTCCTTTATATTTGTGGTGGATGTACCCGGTTGAGCGATACATGAAGATCTTAAAAGGGTATACGAAGAATCTACATCGTCCCGAAGCATCTATTGTTGAAAGGTACATTGCAGAAGAAGCCATTGAATTTTGTTCAGAGTACATTGAAAAGGCTAAACTTGTTGGGCTTCCCGAGTCTCGGCATGACGACAGAATGGGCGGTAAGGGTTCAAGAGGACTGCATGTTATCACTCCAAGTGTAGAAGATTTGTTACAAGCTCACTTGTATGCCTTGAATAATAGTAATGAAGTTTTTCCATACATACTTCAACATGAAGGTTTAGTCAAACAAAGTAATCCAAAAATGTTAAAGAACTGGGTCTTGAAAAAGCATAACAAGACTTTCTTTGATTGGTTTAAAGATACAATCTTTGCTGATGAAAATGCTTTTGAAACATTAAGAAAGCTAGCAGATGGGCCTAAAGGAAATGTTATAACTTGGCAAGAATACGACATAAACAAGTATTCCTTTTATACAAAAGCACAAGACAAGAAAAGTACAATGCAAAATAGTGGGGTCACCCTTAGGGCTGAATCTCAACTCTTTGCCAGTGTACATGATGACAATCCCTGTGTAGCTTACATCCCTTACTTTGGGTTCATTGATGAAATTTGGGAGCTTAACTATGTCAAATTTATTGTTTGTGTTTTTTAATGTAAATGGGTTGATAGCAACATCGGTGTACGGACCAATGATGTAGGATTACGTTGGTAGACCAAAAGAAACTAGCTTACCACAATGACCCTTTCATCAAGGCAGAACAAGCTAAACAAGTATTTTATGTTCAAGACCCTTGTGATGAAAGGTGGTCTGTGGTTCTACAAGGGAAAACAATTGGTGTTAATGTAGAAGATGATGATTCATACATTGGTACTTATGTTAGTCCTTTGTCCACACAAATGACTCCTAACATCGTTGGAAAAGAAGAAGCTGACGACGTTCATGCTAATCGTAATGATCGTGATGAAGGAGAATTAATTAACATCATCTAATGTAATTTTCTAATTATATATTTCATTTTGGTACATTCATTTACATAACTGATTTAGTTTTTTGATAATGTTAACTAAGTCAATTTTTTTTCTTTACAGGCCCATGGCTACTCCACCTGGCTCGCCTCCTCCTTCTCCTCCTTCTTCTCTTCCTGTAGTAGCATCACATTCGTCGTCTACCTTAAAGCGGACATGAAAATCCACACAGCTACGATCCTTGGCGACTAGACCACCTGGAGCAGATAAACTGGTGGTCCATGTCGATCTTGCGATCGGGAAGGCCAACGGTCCCCACAAGAAATTGAGAACATATTTGGCGATTGTCGCTCGTGATAAGGTCAATGTGACATACGAGACTTGAAAGCAAGTTCCTGCTACTCAGAAGGATTTGATATGGGAGGATATTCAGGTATTTTAGTTTTCATCTTTCATTTTGTTTATTAGCCAAAATTTATAATTTACTAACAATAAAACCTAATTTATTGTGTTGTCAAGCTGAATTTGATATCCCTGAAGCATCTGACGGTAGACAAAGAAGAAATTACTTCAGACTGTGGGGGAGCGGTGGAGACAATTTAAATCTAATTTGACATCAAAATGGGCAATTGCAGCCGACAAGGACATTGTGGATGACACTGTTTGTGAAAAATACGGCATTAGCAAGGAGAAATAAGCCCAGTTTTGTTAGACCCTGAGAGACCCCTCATGGGAGGTATGTACTTTGTCATTTTAATTGTTTTACACTAAAAATTCAGTTATTATAATACATTGTAATAATGAGTTTCATTAATGTTCGATTTTTGCAGGATGTGTGAAAAAAGGCACAGGCCATCCAGAAACAAACACTGCCCCCCACATGTTCTCTCATGGGGGTTATGAATATTTAGAATAGAAGCTGGTGGTTGAGAAGACAAAGAAAAAACTAGAGGAAGCTGCTCAATCCGAAAGCACTGAGGTTGTGATTGACCCTCCATCTCCCATCAAACGACACGTGAAGTGGAAGATGGCCTGCACCAAGAAAACTGGGCAGATGATGTCTGAGGCAGCAAAGGAAATTGCTGAGAAGATTGTAAGTCATTTTCAATTAAGAATTGTAATTATCTTTGTTTATTCTGTGAATGACTGAACAAATATATGTGTTCTGTACAGGATTCTTTGGAGGAGCAGGTGTCACAGGGTTCCTTTGTCCCCCATGGATGTTAGGATCTCCTGACTGTTGCCATTGGGCGACCAGAACACCCTGGTCGTATGCATGCTGCTGGAGCTGCGGTGACCATAAAGCAATACTTTGAATCGGCTCCACGAACCTCCCGCACTTCTTCCTCCATGGCTCCCGAAGAACTAGAGTAGCTGACTCAACAAATCAAGGACCAGTTGGAGGAGTCGATCACAAGAAAAGTGACTCGGCAGCTGATGTTATCCTTCAGCCAGATGCAGTCCCAGTTTCAATCATAGATACAATCACAGGGACTTGCACTGCCTCCGGAGCCTGAGGTTGGTCCCTCAGCTGCTCGTGTCAACATAAAGGGGTGTTGTGTTGATCCCTCAGCGACCGATCTAGACACGAGTGACGCAGACAAATGCGGGTTGTACATCAAAGAAAATCCTTCCTGCCCGGTTGCCCTAGGAAGAGTTTATGAGGGATCCACAGTCGTTCACAACATCCCTTTATTGCATGGCCAAGTGAAGGTTGGTGTTCAGGAGGTTAAAGATGCAAATGCTCTCGTTCCTGTACCCACCGACGAGGTTATTTTAGTGGGGCAGGCACTTAACACCTTCCTTGCTTGGCAAACACATCTCGTCAAGCGTTTATCAGAATAGGTATTTTACTCTCATTATATGCTTCTTTCTTCAATTGAATTGTTCACTGTAATTAAATTATGTTAATTAACTATGTTGGATAAACAGGTAGCTGTGTCTCCAGCAAAACCTGCAGATAGGCCAGATCCTGAGGTACATGATCCCCTATATCTAATGACATTGACCATCCCATAGCTTGTTTTGAAGTTGTTGTAGGTTATGTGGGATGCTTTCTTGTTCGGGCTGTTTAATTCAGACTTCCCTTTGTACATAAAGCATGAAGATCTGTCTGAAATAGCACACGGTGGTCAATGTCTTAGCATCTCTGTTATACAGTTGTGGATTTTGTAAGTCAATTTAGATCATTGTTAATTACCTAAGTTATTGTTTTAAATTCATACATAATTAACTTTGTGTTAACAACAATTGGCATCTGACTGAGACAAGTATGCGAGCGAGGAATTCCAATATGTATGGATTCCTCGAGCCACAGTCCATTCAGAGATCTGGACAATTGCAATTTGAATCAGAAAGTTACATGAAGAGTTGGATGCAGAATTCAAAACGCGATGTCTACCTTGGAGCCTACCTGAATGGGTAAGTAAAACTGAACAATTGAATTTAAATAATGTATAATACTACAATAACCTATATTGGTCTCCATTGCAGCGCATACTGGCAAATGGTCGTCATTTTGCCTAAGGAAAATGTAGTTGTCTGGTTTTGTTCCTTGCATAACAAGCTATACAACTACCTTAAAGGAATAATTAACAGGCCAACGTTGTTTTTCAATACATTTGCATTAGCATTACTCAACAACATCAATATTTTAATGTTCCTTGTATTCAATAATGCTTTGAAAGGACTTGATGATACTCCACAACCTAAATCCAAGGTTGGTGCTAGGTGGATTGTTGTTAAGGTAGGTGATTTAAATAAAACTTCTACTTATATATATTTTATGTGTTTCCACTAATTGTAGTTAACATCTAATATCCAAATTTCATTATGTATTTAGAGTAATAGACAAAAAGGAAACACTGAGTGTGGCTATTACATGATGCACTGGAAGTCCACTATAATCTTAGGAAGTTTCAGGAATAATTGGAAAACGGTAATTGTTTATTTCAAACAAATTTGATTTTGTTATCATTGGTATTACATTATTAACTTATGTTTTATTTGATCATGCAGTATTTTAATGATGTTAGACCATTGGAAGTAGAGAGATTGAAGGCGCTTCGCATCCAGTGGGCACAGTATTATCTCAAAGTTAGAAATAAAACTTAAGATGTTAGGGAACTATGTAATTTTAGTTTAGTTACTAAGTTTACTAGCTTGCTTTACATTTTTTACAATTGTTAATTCCTTTTAACATTGAATATTCTTTATTGATAGTTATTAATAAATTATTTATTCATAGTTATCAATTGATTTTTTACAATTGATAGTTTACTAGCTAGCTTTTTGCTAAAAACTGTTTTAAAGCAGAATACAAATGATATATGTTGTGTTGTATGGTCTAATTTGAAATTTACAGGTTAAATTTTTGGGTTTTTTGTAAAAACAGAAAGTGTATTAAAAAAATTCCTAATAACAATATCGATTTTTTAAATAAAAAAAAACTGATGTTAACGTTTGAAAGTTAACATCAGTTTTTGTACTAAAACCGATGTTAATTGTCAACATTCATACCTTTTTTTGGTGTAATTCTTATTATATAACATCGGTTATTTAAATAACCGATGTGGTCAATTTTATGTTAACATCAGTTTTTTAAAACAGATGTTAACGATAATACTTTCAACATCAGTTAAAAACCGATGTGAAAAGTCATTAATAACCGATGTAAAAAACATATTTTCTAATAGTGAAATCATATTTTTTGTTTTCTTTTCTGTAAGAAAAGACTTATTAACAATTAACAGAGTACCATATGTACTCTTAGCAAGAACAAGCAAACACTAACTAAACCTCCCTTAAATGCAATATATATATATATATAAAGATCTAGCCACCGTTGATGATCCAACCACCATAGCAATCTAATGTTCCAACTACTAATTAATGTTTTCTCCTTCCTCCCTTTAGCTTTTAAGCCCCAACATTTTCCATAATTCCTAAATCTCATTTGCTACTTCTTCATTTAATTTGTTAGAGATCACACAATTCTATCTACTATTTACTGTCACTACCTGTAACAAAATTACTTCAGACAGTTAACACACATTATTAGATTTGTGCTTCTCTGTGAGTGCTGAACTATGTGCTTGACAAATACAAACCCTATTTGTGACTATTTCTTATTTTTATGATATGTAGTTCTCCTTTCAAACATTGTCGTTAATATTTGTGCTATTAATTAGTTTCTACCTCCTTAACCTCATTCACCTAAGTGTTATAATTGGGTTGAAATTGTTTGGAATTTTGACCCACCATCACCACCTGAATGGTAAACCCTTGGACACCAAGTTAATGTTGGACCATGTTTGTGTTCCTCTTCCACTAAGTAATTGTTTTTTTTCTTCTAGTTCACCACCAAACATTCTTAGAACTTGTAGATATAAACTCCCTAGACCCCATTAGTTTCCTAAGACAGAACTTTAAATAAAAAATTTAATTTTTTATGTTGTTTTCTAATTAGCATTAAAGTTTCACCTTAGTAGTTTATCTAGGATGCAACAAAATAGGGATGGGGACATATACGAGGACAGGGACGGGAAATGGCAAATCTAGAAATCCTAAGATACGACTATGGTTAGGAAACAACAAATTTTTTTAATATTTTTTATTTTTCTCCATCTCTTTTGTTGATCTCTCCTTGGATGTTAAATGGCATTGTAGGTGCCCATTAAATATGTTCCATTTCACACTTTTCATTTTACATATAGACATAGACCTAATTCAGTTATCATCGTCATTATTATTATTGTTATCCTTATTATTAAAGAAACAACTTGTTTTCTTGTAGTTGTACTAGTTATAAGAAAGCCAAAAAACATTAAAACAAACATTTATTACTAAAAAATTCGAAATATATATACTATAAATAACATAAAAGACATCGATAAACAATAAGTTTCCTATGTTTTTGTTGGAGAATTAGAAGGTCCATTGGCAACAAGCTAGCAGCAGAGGAGAAGAATCAAAATTCAGAACTGAAGCAGACATGGCCGAAGGAAGAAACAATGACAAGACAGAACCATGAAGCGCCTTCACATAACAGATTGGCTCTTACTCACTATCGGCACCACCAGTGGACCCCTCGTGATACATCTCTACTTCCTCTCTAGCTTCCTCAAAACTGCTGGCATTCCCCCTCAAATTTTTCCTTTTTTAAAAATTTTGGACTACGGGGACACACATGTTGGCCACCGTCGTCCCCAATACGTCCCCACAAAATGAAGTCGTCATCCCCATCCTGGCTAGCCGTACAAAACAAGTCAACATCATCCTCTAGCTGTCTCATAGTCGTACCCGACTTCTCCTCGTGCAATACCAAAAATGGAGAACGCCACCTAGCAGGCGTCCCCGTGCTTCATATGTTTATATTGACTTTTAATGCAAAATTTGATTATACAATTAAATTACTAAGGTGAAACTCTTATTCTGATTAGTGAACCAAAACACAAATCAAAACTAGCATGTCATTTAAAAAAATTGGGTGTAATAATTATGAAGGTTTTGTCCTCAACTTGACAAGGATAAGGTTAAATTTTAAGTGTGTATTTTTGCAAACAACTAGCAAAATATAAGTGTACAAGCATGAGAATTAGGGCAAATTCACTTCAAATAAATTCCAACCCCAATATTAACGATGGTGTAGAAGATTTATCAACCCAAATTACCCTTGTTGACTCTACTTTTCACACATATAAGAACAGCTGCTCTGCACTCCATAACACTAAGATAGTTAGTGCAATTACGGGTGATAGTGAAATTGGGTGTAATAGATAATTCTCTTTATTTAGGCAACATACAAACTAAATTGTGAGTATCTATCTCTTATATATACCTTTTGCTTGTTATTTTCACTGAAGATTAGATGAATGTAGTTTTGGGTTTTGGCTTTCTCTTTTCTACTACAAAACGAGCAAACCAAGTTGGAGATGCAGAAGCTGATATGGATCTTGATCTTTAGAGACAAATACTGGATCCTAGATTAAGAAGGTACGTTATCTGAATTGAGTTTCAATTTATTCTTGCAATAAGAAGGTTTTGTTTACATGCATGCCATTTAATGTCTTCTATAATTTTCTTTTTAAACCTATTTGGTGCCCAAAGATCAAGGGAGAATAAGAAAAATGATTTGGCCAATTTGTAGATACAAAAGAAAACTTTTGAGGTGAATAATGTTATTAATATTTTTGGAATTGATGTTTTTGATAAGGTTATTTAAAAATTTAATTTTTAACTAAGCTAAATGATGTGTATGATCTACATGATGTGATCAACCTTATCTAATGAGGTGGGACTATTATTGTTGATCTATTATTATAACACATTTATATATTTGTATGCGTATACATATGCATACTAGAATAGCACAAAAGCAACCGGTACAAGATTTGTACCAAAACAAGAGGCAGGCTCAAATAGTAGAAGAAGAAACATTGTACCAATAAATTGATATTCTTAAGAATTATTCAATGTTCAAAGATGGTAATTAATGTTAATTCTCTAGTTCTATTCCCCATCTTATCTTATCTTCAGCATGTTTTTTTTTTATTGTATGTGTATGCATGCACAAAATCCAGTTGTTTCATTAAACCAACTTGCAAGATATGAATTATTAGAGATAATTTCACTAATTATAAGGATTTTTCTTTTCAGCTGAAATTGAGAAGAACAAAGGCAACGTGACTAGGGAGAGGGAACTCCGAGTGATAGAGCAACAAGAGGAATTGCAGGTAGGGTTGGTTAATTTGAATATTGGTCCATAGGATCCTGTGTCCTATTATCCAACCTCAATTTATTATGCAAACTCATATCAAGGTAACAACATGACATGTATTAATTTTATTTATGTTTGCATCCATTCACAAAAAATTGGTTCATATCAATAAATTATTACTTCATTTTTTTCGTTATAAAAAGATTTTTAAAAAATTATTTACTACTATTACTAGTAATTAAAGAATGATTCAATTACACAAGAGAGATTCTTATATGCTCTTCAAATAGAAAAAAAAAGTTTTAAATGTGTATTGTGTGTGTGTGTGTTACACATCACTTGTAATTGTACTAGCTATTTTGGAGAAAGATCACTACTAAAAAAAGTGTTTTTTTATGATGGTTTTGAAGGACATTTTACAATGATTTTCATCGTTGTAGTCATCGTCATGGAAAATCAAGACTTCTAACGACGATTTTCAAACCATCTTAGAAGGGTATAAGTTCTAAGACGATTTTGTCTTAAAATCGTCTTAGAATGTCTTTTTTTTTTATAAAAAAATTGAGAATTCGAAGACAATTTTTTTTAGAAAGTAGACCTTCTAAAACAGTTTTTAAAAGTACCGTCTTAGAATATCTTTTTTTTCAATAAAATTTAAATAAATTTAAAATATTATTTTCTTTATAGATATAATAAAAATATTAAAAATATTATTTTATTTATATTTTTAAAACAAGAACTAAAATAAAAGTAAGATGATATTTGTAATTACAAGTAAAAATAAAAAGTATTTCCTTATATTAAACGTATCCTTAAATTTATGTAGCACATTCATTCAAGAGATAAAGTTTACGTGCAATATAATCAATAAACCACACATATAGTAATATAGTCAAACTAAGTAGAAATTGATTAATGTGATGCATGATAACCAATATATGCAAAACATCAAAATCTACACTTCTACTTTTTTTTTTTTTCTCCAACCTAATTGAGCAACAATTTACATGATAATATGTATAATGAAAAGGTAGATATGCATAACTTCATAAAACAATTATCTATCCTAAATCAAAAAGGTTACAATATATATCAATATTGGTGGTTATATATTGGTGGGCCAGAGATCAATATAAAAAAAATCATTTGCATTTATAACGAGAAGGTTACAATTTTGGTAATAAACATAAAATATATCAATATTGGAATTTTGAACTGCGCAAGTGTTAGAAGTATTGAAATGCAAAATTTGCTTGTTATGTAGTTCAAGTTACTCTTAAGTTTGCTTTATAACAATAAAACAATAATAAGGATCATATTGAAAGAGAAACAGGGTTCATTTCTTGGAAAGACAACCCAAAAAAATTGTTTTTTAATTAAAATAAATGAATTTTCTTATTATAAAGATTTCACTGAACCCTCAAGCTCCTTATCCTATAAAGTCATTTCCCACTTTCAAGCATCAAAATGTCGAGTAAGGTGGGTTCTAGTCTATGGAATAAGCAATTTTTTTCCCATATAAAAATAGAGAGGTGAAAAAGAAAAGTAAGAATGAGGAATGTTATTAGCTAGAGACCGTAGAATGTAGAATCTCATTTAAAATAAAATGAAGCATGGAAACGACCATGTTGCGGAAACAAAAAATGAGCATGGAAATTGTAACATTGAATTGAATACCTTAACTGTTTTGGTTAAATTTCCATCTCTAATTATAAAAGCAATCTCCAATGTTTTGTCCACTCCAATATTTAAACCTGCACACACATAGAAGGTTCAACATTCATCATCATCAGGCACTAAACAATTCAAATGTTATCCAAGAACTGACAGTAACACAGTTTGCAACTAAAGAATATATAGCCTACTTGGTGAGCACCACAAAATAGTGAAACTTTATAAGCAAAATCAGGTGGGTGCATGCAGATGAAAAACTCCAAATAACACTCAGATCATAGGCTGACAGTCATTCAAGCAAAAAAAGACATGCCTTTAGGAGGTCAAGGAAAAAAGTTTATAAGCCCAACAAAGCAAAGGTTTCAAGAAAGCCTTTAAAAGCATAAAACATGAAGAGAGAGCCAGGTGGAAGCTTCTGCAACACTAATTTGGTTAGCTAAATTCAAGCTCACATTTCACCATAATAAATTTACAAGCTACTGGAGAATGTTAGAAATGTTGGTTAACATTTACAATGTTTGTAATTCACCTAGAGGAACAAACTATATCTTAAAACATGAATCACTGAGAATCAGTTAACACCTAACTTCCCCTTCAACACATATATCCATCTACCCAGACATCGAGATGGTTTTCTAAATGCATCAGATTCAGAATTTGTCGAGGTCAACAAACAAAAAGTACTATAGCATATTATAACAACCCCACCCCCACCCCCCTAATACTATTTATTTTCTAAGTCTTAGAAGTAACTATCAGTTAATTTGTAACATTTCAATAATTATTTTCCTAAATTACATATACACATATATGTGTGGAAATGTTTTTCTTTTTATAAATTAAACCCAGTAAATAATATTTTGGAAAATATGAGTACGGATATTAAAATTCTTGTTTGGGCCTTGTGTAGTTGTATGATGATGCAAAGCCTCTCTTCAATGAACCTCAATTAAACAAACCTCCCTACCAAAACAAAATGGGTTACGCAGTTTCCTTCTTATGCAACAAGAATAACAACAACAACCATAAAAGATGGAGTAAGCCATTAGATTAGTCATTGCTCGTTTTCGAGCTGTAACAATTTCAAGAGGCATCAATAAGTAATGCATCAATGTTTGTCAAACCTATCAGTTTGAATTACTATGTGCTAGTTATAGTTCATTTCAAAACTTCATGATGCATGTTATTGTGAACTGCTTAGGTAAATCATATATGCACTAAAATCACGTTACTCACAGTTAACTTACATTGTTTTCCTCTACTAACCACTTTTGCTATCCAAGAAAATGTTCCACATGGGAAGAAGCAGGTATTCAAGCTTGTAATGAACAACATTATTTGATTTTTTTAGGAAATCAAAATTAAAAATACCCAGGAATCTTGCACAAAAATTAATTTTTTGGCATCGGATGACTGAACTCCGAGAAGTAAAGCGGTAGCTGCAAGGGTGAACCGCTGGAAACAGTTTGACCGTGTGATAAGAAGATCATGCGGTTGAGAAGCCCTAGGATTCTGTAACTTAGTTGGCGAATGGACATGATTATGATGCTTCCACTCTGTGCGATTCTCTGTAGCACCTTCACCACCATGTATGCGCTCGTTGAATCAAGTCCATGTTGCCTTGTCCAGGATTAGAAGGTTTTTGTGAATCTACCCTTCTTTATTCAACCAACCCACGCAAGCGTCCAACCTCACAATTTTGGATTTTGATGTAGCAACAGAAGAGGGGAATTGATTGATTGTCTCTCAGGTAACTGAGTACCTTTTTCAAGCTTTCACGTTTGTTCCCATTTGACCCTTCCACACACAATGCATTTTGGGTTTTAATTTCCCTGTTTTTTTGCAATTTTTAGTTGGATCGGTCTTCAGGGTTCAATTTCCATGCCAGCATAGTAGATCTAGGTTCTTCAAGGTTAGAAAGTTTCCTTTTTTTCTTCCTTTGATTGTTGTTTTATTTTGTGTTAAATGTTGAAAGATCAAAAGACTGGAAGAGTTACATTGTGTTGTTTATTCCCCCCAAATTGATTAGATTTTGTGACCCTTTATTAAAATTATCTTTAAAAAATATTTTTAGTGCACAAATTAGTCTTACTTTTATGGTTTGAATTTGAGCCAATTGGGTTTTTGTTTTCATATTGAATGTTTTCTATTTCTTGCAATACCCCATTTATCAACTTCATTAATTTTACTCATAGATCTCCAAAGTTTTAGTAGTTAATAACATTGTTCAAGGTTTAAACTTTGATTTGATGGGTTTGATTTGTGTTTTGTGGTGACACAGGAGTATATTTGTCCTGACACTTGGTGTGTCGAAGAAGGGCTTACCTGTGTTTTGCATTGTGTACAACTGTTTGAGAAGTGACATTTGATAGACAGCGATTCTCTTCATATAGTTCAATCACATAAACAACCTTATTCTTGTTTGTCGAGTGCACCAACTCGTTCAGGAAGGCCTAGGCCTTAAGTATATGTTCCAAGATAAAGGCCTGGTAACTCTATGTTTTTTATATGAATTACAATAATTCTTTTGTACCCTAAAGTTTGAAAATATAATTTTGGGCTCATATAGATATGAAGTTATCAGTTCCCCTTTGGAAACTTGCAGTTATGGTATGCACCTAATTATTGTTACCGATGTGGAAATGTAGCTTCTATTATGAGTTTCAATGAAAATATGGTGAATCATCTGAAACTTTTTGTTTTGTTTAAATCTATATTGATGATAATGATGATTTCTTCATCATTTGGTCTTTTGATATCATGGTGCTTTTCTTTTTCCTTGATGCATCAAATAGTACTTATTCTTTAATGATTTTTCATGTGATGAGATGGAGAGTGTGGTGATGGCATAAGTGTTGTATGCTTTGTGTTTGCTTCACTATTTTATATGCTATCCAATGGTAACTACTGAATTCACAGTGAAAATCATGATGAAATTTCATCTGCTATCTTATCCGGCATGAAATTTTCAATTGATTATTAGGCTAAGTTTGCTCTGATTTGATGGGTATGCCCATGGATAGATAGTAAATGCAATCTTGCTTGAAGAAAACTGAATAAGTGCATAGTAAACAATTTCCTTTTATTGCAAGTTCGAATGATAAAATCCATGGCCTGACAGTTCTTGCTAATAAAATCCAGGTGATATGAACATGAAAGGTATGAATAATGCTCTATTTTCCAATTTTTCTTGGTAGTTTCAATGTCAGCAATGTTGAATGTTATTATTATTATTAATGTTTATTTGACACTTTGAGTTCATTATTATGTAAGTTTCTGAAATTTGTGTTTTCCACTTTATGTGTATATGCATACAAATTATTATGTGGAAAAAATATTATGTTTTTGTTAATGAAAGAATGACTTTTGTTTGAACTCATTATGAACTTCTCATTTTACAGTCATATTAAAGAAAAGGATAATATAATAGTACATGGAAGAGAAAATGTTGATTAAATGACATGTAACCGTCATGATTTTTATTGTTTTTTATCTTTAATTATGATTAATGATATATGGAGCCAATTTATCTAAAGTCTTTTAATGCGCATTATGATTTATGTAATTATTAAATCATGAAGTGTTATGGCATCACAAGAGTCAAGTGAGAGAATGTTAGAAAAAATATATTAAATAACATGATAATATGACTCATGTGAATTAAGGGCCTAAACTTGATTTAATAAAATAAAGAGACCTATTGGCAAATATGGGAAGTTAATAAACTTGTGATAACTAACTTGATGGAAGTTTGTTAATAAAAAGGCAAAGTGTTCTATCTCTGCCATAAGAGTTTTTTCCTCTAATTACTCATCAAGAACGTGAGAGGAAAATAAAAGATGGAAAGAGATAGATTGGGACAAAGAAGATTGAAGAACTTATGTCTTTCATGGATAAGGTAAGTTCTACTTATTTTCAAACTGTATGAGGGAATCATAGATTCTAAGATCCTTACAATATGTAATAGATTCATTAAATATAAATGTATAGAATCTATAACTAACAAAACATTGTTGGACTTGTACTTGTTTTACTTGGAGATGACTAGAAGAGGAGGATATCACCAGGTATATTGACCTCACGATTTTAGTTGGTTTTTATTTGCATGTATTGATGCTTTTATGTGCATGCCAACTTTATTCAATATTCATCCAAATCAGTTATGGTTCTATAATCAAGAGAGGCTAAAATAGTTTTAACTATCATTGCATGAATTCGTCTCAGATATTGAAATTTAATATGGTGTTATGAATTTTCTATTCAATGTTTCCAATTTCCAGGTTGGCCGAAAAAAGAAATAGGGCCAAGTAGTCTCATATCCTCCTTTCCTTACTTTAATTTTCCTTGGGAAATATTTTATATCTCTAACTATTTTTCATTTTGTTTCATTTTTTCATTTGATGTTAAGTTGTGGACATTGTATGGACCCTAATGGTTAGTTCTATTCTTTGTCACACTCCTTCATTTCTGTTCTATACTTCTCAAAATGAATGAAATACAGAAATCCAAGATCCCAATTCTTTGTAGTAGGGACAAAATGAGTATTTGATTAAGAAATTCCTTTTTTATATAGTTAAATTTATTAGTTGAAAAGTTCTTGCTCCATGGTCCCCGCTTATATATTTAAAACATGCATAATTAGAGAAAAATAGATTAAGGTATATGTACATGTTTTGGCTGAAGATATGCATGCTTGTTTGTACAAGACCAATGAAGTACAAAGACCTTACATCTGTTCTACCCTTCACAACCGTCTGATTTCTCTGGTTGTTGGTCAGGCTCAGATTGGGTTTGAGTTAATGAATCCTCAAGTGTTTCAGATGATATCAAGAAAGGATGGGCTGGAATCCATGTAAGTTTGACTAATTAATTTCTTAATTTGTTATTTTGTTCATTTTTTGTGAATCCAATATACAACTCTTGATTGAACATATATAGAGGCCTTGAACTTATTCTAGTTTTATTATTATTATAGTTTATTGAACATGGTTTATGATACGTGGTTTAAAATTACACGAGCCAGCTCATGGCATGGCAATGAAATTATTGAGACTGTACGAGCTAGACTAAACACAAATTTATGTTGACCTATGGATTCTTTTTAATAAATTCAATGGACTAACCTTTTCTTCAATAATATAATGTAAATATATTTGCAAACTTTATCCAGAGAAATAAAATTTATTTTTTAATAATATGTATGTGTCTCCAAATAAATTAGTCTTATTAGTTTAAAAATATGCTTAGTGCAAAGAAAAAAAGTATCATAGCCAAAAGAGTTCTGTAACAATAATTTTAGAGCATAATGTTTGGCATTATCGATTAAGACCGTATATTCAAGCAACAAGCAGCATAATTATGTAACATCTCAAATGCCACTTTGCTGCTATTAATCATTGCTAGTTTCCTTTAAATTTGACATTTTTTTCTTTTTAATTCATTGTCACTTTGGTTACCACATCCTTTACAATTTTTCTTTTCTTTTTGTGACATGTTTTAATGTAAAATTTATAATCAAATTACAGGAAAACATTGCAGTGCTTATGTTGGTACTTGTATATTCCTTATGCATGCAATAATTCATGACTATAATTCATGAGACATGGACTCGGTCTGTGCGCAACATCACACATGAAATTCATATAATATTGCTCACTCTTTGTTTTGTAGGCAGAAGGAGTTAACTCGGGCCATATATTGGGATTGTTATTGTAAATGCAGGGATAACTATTTTGACAACTTGGATCCATGACCTTTCAACATCAAAATCGTAATTTACAACTACATTGTACAACTCTCTCAATATTTCTTAATTTAAAAATATATTTTAACAAATTATACTCCCTAGAGCTAGAGTATATTCTTTCTAAAACATTTTTAAGGTATATTTGTTAAAAATTTCTTTCTAAAAACTTCCAGAAAAAGTATATATATTGAGAGAATTATAGAGTATGAAGTGAAAATATTTCCATTTTAATAATGAAATAATTTTAAATCAAAGTCATACAACCATTTATAAGGTCAAGATTAAAATTATTTAAAAATCGACCGCAAATAAAAAATTGTTACCTTCATGTATAGGGTAACTTTTCTACAAAACGTTTGACTTTTGAGATTGATTTCCTTTGCAGGCTGATCCAAATGATGTTGATGTTAGAGGCAGAATGATTAATGTTGGTATATCATTGATAAAAGAAAAAAAAAGGAAAAGATAACGTCTCATTGTTATTCCCTGGGGAGGTACCACATCATGTTATGTTTACTTGACTTAGACAAGAGTGTGATTCTAGACATTTTTATCATATTGTTATTCTCCTTTGAATGTTCATAGCATAATTTATATATTCAAATTACTAGTTATTTCTGGTTAGCATAGTGGAATGATGATGGTAAGAGAGTAACTTATCTTTCTACTTTGTAAAATGATCATAAGAATACAATGTTATACTCAAATTCATTATTATAATTTAAAAAAAATATTTTTTTTCTTCTGAAAAATACATTCTAACTAAAAAATTGTCTTATAATCCTTAATTTTTAAATTTGTTTCTTTTAAAAGACATTCAAGACGATTCTTTGAAAAACTATTTTAGAATGTCTACATTTTAAGATGATTTTTCATTTTTTAGGAAAAACGTTTTAGAATGCTCAATTTATTTTATTTTTTTTTTAAAAATATTCTAATAAGATTCTTTGAAAACTCGTCTTAGATTGTAAACATTCTAACACGGTTTTTGCAAAAACCATGTTAGAATTCACAATTTTTTTTCAGAGTTTGAAGTCCACTCTTTTTATTGGTCACCATCATACTCCACCTATGCCAAAAATGAATTCTGGTAAACTTCAAGAATTTAGATTAAAAATACAAAAATGTTATACACACACATACACCCCAAGTTAGTGTTAGACCTTGTTTGCATTCCTCTTCTGCTTAGTGATCATTTCTTCTTCTAGCCCCATTAGTTTCCGAAGATAGAACTTTAAATAAAAATAATAATAATTTTTTTGTGTTGCTTTCTAATTAGCATGAAAGTTTCATCTTAGTAGTTTATATTGACTTTTAATGCAAACTATTATTATACAATTAAATTATTAAGGTGAGACTCTTATTCTGATTAGGGAACCAAAACACATATCAAAACTAGCATGTCAATTAAAAAATTGGGTGTAATATTTATGAAGGTTTTTTCCTCAACTTGACAAGGATAAGGTTCAATTTTAAGTGTGTATTTTTGCTGATAGCTAGCATAATTTGAGTGTACATGTACCAGAATCAGGGCAAATGCACTTCAAATAAACTACAGCCTCAATATTAACGATGGTGTTGAAGATTTATCTACCCAAATTACCCTTGCTGACTCTGCTTTTCACAAATATAAGAACAGTTGTTATGCACTCCATAACACTAAGAGAGCTAGTGCAATTACGATTGATAGTGAAATTGGGCGTAATAGATAATTCTCTTTATTTAGGCTACATATTAATAAGGGAATAATGGCTATGAAAATTAGTGAGAGAGAAAGAAGGAGAAGGGAAGAGAAAGAGAGAATATTTTTCTCTTAAAGTTATTCCCTTTTTTCCTAGCACTCACGAAAAGGTTATAACAACCTTGATACATGAATTCCTAGGGGGACAAGTGTCCTTCTTACAAAATTGTAAAATAAACATAAACATAATTTCATAAATTACTTTTATTTCTGACTAGGGTCATATGGGTCAGATGTAGACTTTTAAATAAAGAGGCCTTTTTCAGTTGTGCTTGGGCCTATCTGCCTGTTCTGGTGGCCCATTTTGTTTGATTGGGTTGCTTTGCTCTGTATCACATACAAGCTAAATTGTGAGTATCTAGTTCTTATATATACCTTTTCCTTTTTGTCTTTTTCACTGAAGATTAGATGGAGAACCCTAAAGAAAATAACAAGGTAGAGAACCATCATACGGTGAATGCAATTTTGAGTCCTACTTTTGTCTTTTCTGCTACAAAACTAGCAGACCAATTCGGATATGCAGAAGGTAATCCTACTCCAGAACAACAAATATTGGATCCTAAATTAAGAAGGTACCTTATCTGATTTGAGTTTCAATTTATTCTAGCAATAAGAAGGTTTGTTTACATGCATGTCATTTAATGTCTTCTTTAATTTCCTTTTAGAATATTTTCTAACCGATTTGCTGCCCAAAGATCAAGGGAGAAGAAGAAAAATCATTTAGCCAATTTAGAGATTCAAAAGAAAACTTTTGAGGTGAATAATGTTATTAATTTTTTTGGAATCAACATTGTTGACAAGGTTATTTGGAAATTTAATTTTAAACTAAGCTGAATGATGTCGTATGATCTACACGATGTGATCAACCTTATTTAATGAGGTAGGACTATTTTTGTTGATGTATTATTATAATGCATTTATATATGTATGTGTATACATATGCAGAATGAAATAGCCCAAAAACAACAACTACAAGATTTGTACGAAAATAAGAGGCAGACTCAGATAGTAGAAGAAGAAACAATGTACCAGGAAATTGATATTCTTAAGAATTATTCAATGTTCAAAGATGGTAATTAATGTTAATTCTCTGGCTCTATTCCCAATCTTATCTTTCTTCAGCATTTTGTTTGTTTGTATGTGTATGCATGCACAGAATCCAGTTGTTTCATTAATCCAACTTGTAAAACATGAATTATTAGCGATAATTTCACCAATTTTAAGGATTTTTCTTTTCAGCTGAAATTGAGAAGGATAAAGGTGAAGTGATTAGGGAGAGGGAACTCCAAGTGATAGAGAAACAAGAGAAATTGCAAGCACATTTGGTTAACTTGAATATTGGTCCACAGGAGCCTGTGTCCAATTATCCAACCTCAATTTATTATGCAAACTCATATCCAGGTAACAACATGACATGTATTAATTTTATTTATGTTTGCATCCCTTTACATAAAATTTTTTTATTTCAATAAATTATTTGTTCATTTTTTATTTCAATAAATTATTTGTTCATTTTTTCGATATAAAAAGATTTTTTAAAAGGATTATTTACTACTATTACTAGTAATTAAAGAATGATTCAGTTACATATGGGAGATTCTTATATGCTCTTCAAATAGAAAAAAAATAAATTTGTATATTATATGTGTGTGTGTGTGTCCAGTCTGGCTTGCTTTTGCATGTATTTTTTTATTGTACCAGATGCTATTGTGAATAAGACAACAAACATGGTCCTTGTTGAATAAGACAACAAACATGGTCCTTGTAGATGGCATTTGTCTTCATGTATAATTAAATAATGTGAGTTTTGAATTTTTTTTTTCTTGAGTGGGAGTTCCAATGAAACTGTACTTTATTTAAGGAAACTTCTTTAATTCATTTTTTTAATCAAAATAAATTAAACTAGATGTACAATAATTTAATTGTGCAATGAATTTTATTATATCAATGCAAAAATGTTCTCAATTTCTCGACCAATTTGTAAGCTTATTAAAGGCGTATCCCTCAACAAAAATTAATTATACAAGCAAATCTTAAACTGTATATGCTTTTATATTATTCATTACTTTTGTCTCATACTCTCTATATGTTATTTCTTCTAATTCAAATATGAATTCAATTCAAATTGACATTTAAGTTGTTTGTTTGCTTTGATGTAAAAAAAAATAGTTAATGGCATGCATGGTTATATTTTTAATCAACAACTTATATAAAAAGAAAAGTATTAAAAAAACATTTATTTTATCAGTTTTTCATATGCTTCCTTTCAATTAGTCTTATTTTTTCTCTAATTATAATTGATCATTAAATATTTGTAATAGTTTTCATATGAAATCTTCGACATACTAATACTACATGCAACAAAATAAAGTCATATCTCAGGTGGTGGACATGGTCATTTACACATATGATCGATATCAATTGACCCTCTAAGAAATTTGAAATCATAGTAATTAAATAAAGAAATCAATGCAATTGTTTTGGAATAATTGCTATGTCTATATTTTAATGGTTTCTCATGTGTTTTAATTTTCTTGTGTCTTTGTATATGAACTAGTATTGCCTTTGTCTCATAAAAATATAATAATTTCATTTTAAAATACAATTTTTTAACATAATTAATTTATCTTTGAAAATGTAGGATTTTGTAGATGCACACATCTCTTCAACTGAGATTTTCTCATACTTTTCCATTTTGAGTTAAGTTGCAGCAAATGAAGTGGATCCACTGGAGTCATACATACCACCAGAGCCAAGGGAGTTGCGGTTTCCTGCTGTGCCAAATTTGCATGATTTGAACTTGAGTCTACCCAACAACATGGGATCGGTGGATCAGACAAATCTTACAAGGGGAACCGCTTTGAACCACAAACCTTAATTAGGCGTCACTTTACTTTAGATTTCCCAATTTTATGATTGCTTCAATGTGACTTGAAACTTGGAAGGTTGGTTTTTGTTTCTAGTGTGTTTCTATATATATAGTTGTTGTCTCTAGAAGTTGTAGTGGTTCACAATAAGCAATTATGAAGAATAGGATTTCAAATGTACTGCCTATTTAATGAGTATTTGATTAAAATGATATATGCCTTCTAATTTGCTATAACTAAAGTTTTTGTTGGTTTAATTTTATGAATAATCAAAGAACCTTTACTATAAAAGTTAATTATGTTGGCAAAAAGGTACATTTTTAAAAACAAAGATGATTTATAGCATAAGTGAGTAGGATTAGAGAATTCCAGATTATTCAATTGCAAGCTAATCAACATGAAATGCGTAATTCAGATGCAATTGATGCCGACTCGATCTCAACCTCTAGCTTGGAAAAAATGCATGCTTACAGATATTTAGATCAATGCTAGGTTGGAACATATCATATCCTACAATAAAAACTAGACTTTTATCTCTTCTTTTTCTATGATATCAAAATTGTACAAAACTAGTTTATGAATTTTTTGTGTCTTGCTCTCTAATTTTTGGTTCTTTATTGTATGATTTTGAGCAGCTTTAATTGATAGTTCAGGTCTATCAAAACTGAACTACAGACTTGAAGTGAGATCAACTGTGTGTTATTCTACAACATATGTTGGCTGTAGTGCAATCGCCTTTTTTTATAGTATTTTTTAAATCATTTAATAAGCAGCTTTGGAACATTTTTATATTGTGTTATGCATGGTTTAGTGACTTCTTAGTAATAGAGACAAAATATTACTTAAAGTAATGAATTTTTTAATTTTAGTTTCCATATAAGCTTTAAATAACCATCAATCATAATGGTCTATGGACATTCCCATAAAATGAAGCCCTTGACAAATCCTATTTTTGGTATTCCAATTAGAAGATCTAATATGTTATGTTCTGGCCGATGGCTTAAAATGTGAGTTAGTGAGTGTCTGTGTTATCAAAACTGATTCAAATCTATCGATTCAATTGAGAACCAGTAATATAATTTGTTTGAGTTGGTTATTTGACCAAAAATTCTATTAGATTAGATGTGGTATAGTGTGTTTGGTTGTTTTTGAAAGTGAATTTAATTTTTGACTTGATTGAAGGAAGAGATGTGACTTGTTAGTGAATTGGCGACTCAATAGGTTTCCTAGTAAACCATTGTGTTTCAAACTATGAAGCCTACATACGTGATACGGCATAGATACTATAAATTTTTTGAAATTAAGGATACGATATGAACACCTTGATGAATAATTATAAATGAAAATTATATATGGATGCAAAATAAAATATAATTATGCAAATGATCTCTAGTGCTATTAAAACATTGCATATATGCGGATCGCAACTCTTGATTGGCAAAATAAATTTATTCAATAAAAGCATGATTTCTGCATTATTCGGAGAGAGAGACCCACTTGCCTAAGTTACTAGAAAAATAAACACCCTCACTAAAAGAACATCCAAAACTGTTGAAAAGAAGTTGTCATGGTCAGAGAAGAAGGGTGTGTCATGTTTTTGTTTATGTTTTGAGAAGAGGAAATTAGTTGCATTTTGTTTTTGTTTGGAACTTTTTTATTTATTTTAAAAACCCTAAAGTTAAAACAAAAAAAATTATAAAATATAAAAATTCAAAAAGTGGCTCAAGCCGTATCAAAGCCATATCTAAAATAGCTTGAGTTGTATATAGCCATCTTGTGTTGTATTCTAGCCGTGTCTTGCAATTTTCTTTTAGAAAATCAAAAGATAAAATTGGAAACTACTTGGATACAAATCTGGATATATCTTTGTGTTTGACAAGGGTACAACACCAATACTTTTCAGTTTTGGAGTATTGAAGCTTCATAGGTTACAAATATTTTGATATCTTTTAAGGTATATTTTGAATTTTGTTTCAAAATTTTTAAAGAATTTAATTTTCATAACGATAAGTATAAATGTCAACCAATTAAATAAAAGTTTGTACATTGTTAGTTTATTTTAATAAATTCATTGTTGAAGTGTGAAATTAAAGTATTTGAACCCAATGTTTTTGGCATAAGTTGTTTGACACACTTGGGTCCCTTAATCAAGGTTTGAGGTTTGATCCATGACTTGGACATAAAGTTACAATTGGAGGTACCACTTTATCCCAAAATTGACTGATATGATGGGAGACTACTTAGGTGGCAAATAGGAAGCCTCAGATACCTCCTAAATGCAACAAAAGAAAAAAGAAATTAACATAGTTAAAACCTCTCCTAAGACTTTAAACCTCATATGTACTCTTTAATCACTCTAATATCCCCCTAAACATCAATTTTAGGTAAAGGGAAAGGGAAACAAAAAGCATATTCATGAGAGTATGGAAAAGCATTCACCTCAATTACAGAAGCATAAAGATGAGCACGCTCTTGGGGGCTTGGGAATCTCTGGCTTCTCATCCTTTCTTCCTCTTCTTCCTTTGTATCTTTTTTTTTTGTTTGCTCTATTCCTTCTCCTTCTTTTAAAACCGGCTCGGGGTATGTGAAGTGTGTGGGATAGGGCTTAATAATTTTTAGATAATAAAAAAAAGTAAATCTATATATTTATTTAGATGGGTTACAAAATCTGATCCTGTTGGAAAGGTAGAACATCACATAAAGGCACAATGTTTGGCATGCCAAAGCCAACTATGAAACATGAATCTTAGCTAACAAATTGAAAGAAATCATAAAAACTTTTACACCAAAAAGCATAAGATCACACTCCTACTGATGATGGACCTCTATATTTAAACCATGGTTGAATACCATAAAAGATTATTTTGTTTCTTTGTAACCACAAGCACTAGTAGGTGGCGTGCCAGATCATATACCACAACTCCATACATCCTCAATACCTCAAAAATGAATGATGTTGTGCAAAATGCATATCATGATAGCTCTTGATGTTGAACTTGACAAACTCCAAACCGTATATAGACACACCACAAAAATAGCCTGATGAGAAAAGTAGCATTTGAAGAACAAGTGATTCACTTCCTCATCATTATGTGAAAACAAGGTGCATAATTGAGAGCCAGTCTACCATATAAAAGTCTCCAAGAAAAGTCCAAAAACTTAGTTGGTGCAATACATTTCTAGAAATCAGCAAATCAACTACCCTCTTGTAAATAATCCACCAACGATTGAGTATCCATAAACAAAGTTGATACATGCTCATATGCATAAGCAATAGAAAACATGGTAGCAGTTCCAGACCTCCAACTCCATAAGTCTTGTGAATCTGGATCCAAATTAAATGTACAATAGTGGAGAAATTTTGCTCCAATTGAGAAACAAAATCTTCGACCCAACAAAAAATCTTGGATGCCAACACCATTGTCATTGCCACTGCCATTGACTCCCAGAATTTGTCCAAGCCATAAATATTGGCAATTAAATCCTTTTTTTTGCTGTTAAATCCTCTCATGGTCTTACTTATCCCATTCTTATAAAACTTCCACTACCACAAAAATTGGATTTTACAATGCTGAACCAATGACGATTTACATTATTATTTTTTACATCTTTTCATTATTTATGTCCTCGTCTAGAACCACATGGGAGACATAACAACTTTAGGAAAAAAATGTAACTCAAACAAATTAAGAAACCCTAATTCTTTCTCTCTCTTGAACCTTACCTCTACTCTGCCACCATCGACATTGATTTCGGCAACCATGGACCTCACTTTCTAAATCTAAACCCTTGTAGCCATCAAAACCGTTTTCAACCACCACAATACATCTACAAATATACCCAGATCAAATCCTTCCCCATGTCTACTGCAACAAAACCTATATACTTTTCTATTATTTTGGATACTTTTTCCGGTAACTCCCATGTTTCAAATCTTGCCAAGTGCAAAATTGGAGGTTTCTTACAAATCTCAAATTTATTAGTTAGAACTGTTTAAAGCTGTTGTTATTTTTATTTTCCTTTTATTATCATATTGGTTTGAATTTCCTATTGATTGTTTATGGGAGGCATAATTTTTTAGTAGTTGGAGATTTCTAGGATTATTTGTCCCTCAAGGTTTGAAGCAAACAGTTGGTAGGCACTATAAGAATCATTTGATTTATGGAAAATTATTGAAGTTGAATTCATTCTTTTATTATGCAGAAGTTGTTTATATGGAAATTGGGTCAAACCAAATTGGATTAACCTATGCTAATGAGCTTATAGTCATTCTCATTGGTATATATTGATTCTTATAGATTAACTAATTGGTTCTTGTGCTTCATATTATAGACTTATTTGTATTTTGTGATTTTTGAAGGTGATCTTAACTCTTAATTATTATAATCATATTAAATAAAAATTATTTTCCTTGAATATTAAATAAAATCTTAAAATGGTTGTATATTGCAAGTTGCCAACCATACAGTGAGAAGTGCATGCAACAATGCCAATTACTACATATGGGTATGTATCTTCTGTATCTTCTTTTAATATAGTGTGAAGTTGCCAACCTAAGATTCATTCCAGAATGTGTTTGCTATATCTATGACCATTTGAGCTCTATAACTTAACCTAGTCTATGATGCTTATTTACTATTTCTGGACTAAAATACTGTAACTAAACTTTCAGTATTAAAACATACAAAGTTTATCATAGTTTTATCATCATTTTGTTTCCTGGTAGTTTTATATGTTATCTTTTTCTAATTAATCTTCATCTTTTTTTTATAACAAGACTATTTGAGTATTCCCATTTGGTTAAGCAAAGAATGTGTGGCATATTCTCATGTGGGAAAACTGTTCAGATGGCATATTGAATTGAGTATTCTTTCAAGCTAATGGCATTGAGTTAACGAACTTAAGTCTAAATCATGACCATAATTTAATTCTCTATGTAAGTACAAACAAAGGAGAAACAAATTCATCACTTTACGTTCATCAGTGAGCATTCATTTATTTAAATTACTAGAAAATTAAAAAATGCAGAGAAAAGGCATTAGCTCAATTTCTTTTCTTTTCAACCCATTTATTTTAGTTTCAGTGAAACCCTGGAGATAAATTTTTCTAAGGAAACCAAAATTCAAGGAATAACTAGACTTACCATCTCATTGGAAAATGTTAATTTTGTGTTGCTTAAAAACTTTGCATATAAAGTTATTGTTGGATACAATCAATCTCTTCCCTTATCAACTCTTAAGACTGAATCAATATGTGATATTTTCTTACTAGAGTATGTTTTGATTGTGAATGTTATAGGAAAGGATTTCTTTTTCCCTCATTTAATGAATTCTCCAAGCCTGAAATTTTTCTGAACTATTGGATTTTCTTATCTATAATAATACCTAGCTTAAATTTTTCTTTCTCACTATTTCGAAAAACACTTTCTACATTGGTTAATATGCACATTCTACATCGGTTATTAACATTCGTCGTAACTAATGTCATAGAAAGTGCAAACTTTGTATGACGGTTCCATAGAGAACCATCTTTAAAAAAATATCATTCTAAGACGGTTTTTAACCAAAAACTGTCTTAGAAGGGTATCTTTTTAAGACGGTTCTTAGTTAAAAACCATCTTAGAAGGATACACATTCTAAGACGATTTTTCAGATAACCGTCTTAGAATGCATTTTTTTTTAAAAAAATAAAATATATTGAGAATTCTAAGACGGTTCTCTAAAAAACCGTCTCAGAATGTACTTTTTTAAAAAAAATAAATAATTTCATATACATTATAGTCCCATATGAATTCTAAAAAATTTCATAAGCCCTTTACCCTACACACTATAGGCCATCACAAATTAATTATTTATTGGTTTAATGGTCTCAAGACTCTACTCTTGGGAATACTGATGCAATTTAATAATCCTAAATGCATTAATTTTACAATGCAAGTAAAGGTTGCATTGATAAAGTTTTTAAACTAAGCAATAGAAAATTGTATTTGGATTCTTAAAGTATTGAATTTTAGCCTATAACAAACTATATTTCGGATGACATAGCCATTAGTAGTTGGGAGCAATTTCACAAAATCATTATTTTAAATAAGCTCTTAAAAGTATCCCCCCGTTTATTCATCAATAAATAATGATACAATATTTTGGAAGATAACAATAATAATAATATAACCCTGTGACAACATTGAATTTCCAGCTAAAAGAACAATTTGACCATAATGCTTCCTATCAAGCAGTTCTATTCACCAGTCAAGTAGAATAACATATGACCATAATGCTTCCTTTGAATTATCACATAGGACACTAATGTTTACAGATGCAATCGAGGAAAGTTGCACAATATATCATATCATTATATAACAAAGTGAAATCAAAGGAATAATTATTTTAGTAGAACAAAGAACCTAAGAAGTCGGGAGAAGAACATACCTCCTGGCCTTTTGTCTTCATTGGGTTTGAAACAATGCAACCTCAGAATTTACTTAATTAATTGAGGAACAAAAAACAAAAATCAAAAATCAAAATTATTATTGAATGCATCCACTTTATAAATATTCATACTTGAATAAGTAAAGCAGCAAAATACATATCAGGCAATCAATTACTTGAATAAGTTGTTATCATAATCTCAATATTCTAAATTTTTATAAAATTAAGCATAAAATAAAAATCATGAAACTAGTCTTAACCATTTAAAATACAATTCATTCCTTGTATCCATACAAAAAAATAAATGATTCCAAGCTACCATTAAGCATGTATTTATCCAATTTTTATATCTCTCATGTGGACTTAAATGCCCTCACTTTATTTATTGATTATTAAGCTCCTTTTCTATCCATAATTGTCAAGTCATAGTTAATACTCCAAAATATCATCAGATTCATTATACTAGGCAATAATTCATAGGTATATACTCACATGTAGTAAAATATTTAGGAGAATAATGAAACTAGATTAATGCACATTGCAAAAACAAAGTTAGCAACTCCAAATAGATGATAACTCATACGGGAAAGGAGGAAATTTGAAAGAAAAAAAAAACAAGAAAGAATGATCCAATGATTAATTAAGACTTCTTGCACCTAAGATAATAATTACTAGTATATGCTGCTTTAATTAATTACTCCAATTAGTACAAGGGTTGTTTCCAATATTTAACTTCATGGCATAAAGTTCATAAAGAAACAACCTTACTCTTATGCTAAGGTTTATTCGGGAAAAAAGGAAGTGAAAACACACAGAGAAATGCCACTGCAAAACTAAAAATTTTAGGCATAACAAAGTAGTGAAGAGGCGTAATTGATGGTCACATCATCTTATCAAGTAAATAACAATGAGAATATGTGGTATATTACTAAATCACATGAAATTCACCAAATAATCACCAAGAGAAAAATTATTTCCAAGGATTACCAAGTCTGGTTTAATCACACATGCAATTTTAGAATTTCTTTGGCATTACAAGGAGTTTATTTCATAAAGTGAAACTAACCGGTGGAGTAACTCCAAGCAACAGGACACACACCCCAATGTATGAAATTCCTATTTTCCACCCCTTCGCCATAACTAGTTTGGCCTGCATGAAGGATATAGATAGAAACTCCACTTATAAATCATTAAAATAGATATAATGAATTGATACTTAGACTAAGATCATGTTTAAATTCCAATTCTAAATAACAAATATCGGTCAAAAGTCAATCAGCCACCTAGGCAATACACAATTGTTCACAAAATCCAGTATTCTTGCAGCTTTATTTTAGGTGCAATTATGCTATGTAAATTTCATAAATATTCAAGCAAAAATATAAATAGGAAGAGTGTGTGTTTGCTAGCAATTCATAATTTAATTTCAATTTAGTTATTCTAAAATTTCAATTTCCTAGTTTTGGAAACCAACAATATTAACTCATCATTGCAAATATCAATTGTGAGTTTATTTTAGTACTTTTCTTAAAAAACTAATCGCTATCTATCTTAATTAAGTCTCATACTACTATAAAACCTACAACAATTTTCTCTCTTAAATAATACTATAGTCAAACCAGCAGTAGTTAAAAAAAAGCAAATATAAAATAGTAACAATTGAAAAGCTAGAAAATCAGAAAGAAGGAAGCCAGAACAGAAAAAAGCCACAAAATAATATGATAAATCAAATAAATTCCCAAAAATATTAAATAATTAAAAAGAAAAAAGAAAACGAGTAAGGAAGAGATATAGAATCTGGTGGGCTTTGATCTGTGATTTAGTTGTCCTTTTGAAGCATTATTTCATCCCCATTCTCTTTCTCTCTCTTCTCACACTCATATACATACGCTCCCTCAAGCCTCACACACAGTTCCAAAACTAGAGGTTGCCTATCCTTCTTGTGCATCTGATACAATCATCCAATATCATCTTCAAGTCATATTTGTACACAAACCCATTAAAGGTTTACTTAAGATCACATTAATCAGTGTCTCAACATGGTTTTGGAGAAACTAATATGAAACCAAACATACACTTAATCATATTCCGTGTCATTTTTTGTATGTGCATATAATTAATTTTATAGAAAGTAGTGATAACTTACTTGTGGTTCAAATGGAATTCGGGATAGGCTTGAAGATAATAATTTGCAATATCTACGGATGATGCATATGAGCTTGCAACTAAGAATCTACCATTAATTGATCAATTCTTCACGCAAAAGATTTGAGCTTCACAAACATCTTCAACATGAATTATTGGGATTTTTCCATCCAATTCTTCTAAGAACTTCAAAGATTGGTATGCGACTTGATTGTCTTGTGCCTGAGAAGAAAGCAATGTAACACTCAAGGGTGTGTAACTCAGAAGAGTATCCCCTCCTCACTACTACATGCAAGGACTTATAAAATTTTCACAAGGTAGTGTGTCAAAAATCACTTGATATATCAAAACAGGATAAATGAAAAGGGCAACCCCAAATTCTTCATCTCCCTACAGATCCAATTCCAAAAGAATCTATTAATTGGATAAATGAAAACATACAAGTCAGCATAAGGAGCACTGAAGAAAAACATGGGCCTAATTTAACAAGCCTACATTGGCCAAAGACAAGCTACATAGTACAATCAAACAGGAAGGGGCAGACATTAATAGCATATACAATGTTGTTAAAACTGCATGTTAAACCATGGAATCAAATGATTTTAAAATTTTCCTAAGGCCTTGCAATCCAAAATGCAAGCAGAATCATACTCTGGTGCAATCATGGCGAAATCATCAAGTTTGAGTGTGGAATCGTGAGCTCAGAGAAACTCATACAATTCCACCAAAAAGTGGATACCAGTTTGGGTTTCTCAACCCTAAAAGAAAAAAAAAATCAGCTTTCTAAACCTAATATAATCATGTACAAACCCCATCCCAGAACAGACACAGTTCTTTGCTATCTCCTTTGACTCTCTTTTCTTCCCCAAAGACCCCAATATACCCATTGCTCTGTAACTTTTGATCTCTCCAATTTCACCCTTGGACTTTGGCCTGAGGCTTAGCAGAGATAAGCTTTTCTCTCACATCAAGTGCCCCTCACCATCTCTATTACTACCTTTGTGTTTTTATTTGGAAAAAATTAGCGATTTGGTGCTAGTCTAAATATCAAGAATTCTAGATTCTATAATTGCACACTTGGACTGTTTTCTTTTATTTTAGTTGTGACTTGTGATATGTTATGAAAAACTTATGTGACTAATTATAAACTTATGAGTTGTATTGGATGTTATGCTTATGAAAAACTAAAGTGTAATTTTGCATTTTTAGTCACTACCTTTTACATATTAATTTACAATAGGCTTTATTGATTATCAAGGCCTAAATATCTAAACCAAAGCTTCTACCTTCCATTATTTAAATAGCAGTTACCAAAAGGGTAATAGTTTGTATTACTAAGAATAGAAGCCCAGCCAAAGCTCAAAAATGGTTTGGTGTGCATTCAAGTTCTTGACATTCTAAACAAATTCTTCTTTCCCTTTTTGTGTGTTTATTCATGAATAACTACTGTCATCCGCAACTTGAAATGTGAGAGAGAAAGAGATCCTTTTTATTTTCGAATTGTTCTTAAAATTAAATAATTCAACCAACTTAGAATTCAGTGATCACTGTTTGAATTCAAAATATAAAAAGATAAAGTCAGTCCAAAGTAAATAAGCCTTTGAATCCTATTCCCAATGTTTGTTTAATTAAAGAATTAAATTAAACTATCTTACTTCGAGAAAACCACTGTCAAGAAGGAAACGTACAGATAGGAATTATGAAATTAAGAAATAATAAAATAAAACTTAAGAAATCAAATTATATCCATAAAACCAGAAAAATAATAAATAATTTTATAAAATAGAAATTAGGAATTCATACAGCAATGAATGCACCGGCTTGCAATATTTCCCTTTAAACTGTATCATTTTGTTCAGCCAACCAATTGGTGTTGTGGAACTTAGCAACCTCACCAATTGCTAAACAACAAGAAACAAAAGGAAAGGATCAGAGAATACCAACACATGCATACTAGGCCTTTTTCACTCCTTGTTGTTTAGCAGCATTATTCTTCAAGTCATACTCTTTGTTATGCTCCCTCAATTGTTGAATTTCCAATAACCTCTTAGATCTTGTCTGGCGAGGCAATGAAAGAACAATTAACCTTGAAATAAAGGGTAAAAGCGTAACATCAAATATGAAAATTTCAACAACCCAAACAAACACCTCAATTTTGGAAGAAGTAGACAATTGGTTATCTTATAAAAATTATATCATCACTGCTGGAAGACACCGATGATGCATACAAATGTGAAGGAGGCAAATGAAATGCTAAAATATAATGAAAAACCAAGCAAAAAGCTTGAATAGACTGGTGGGACAAGCATAACTACTAACATTCAAGGATATACTATTGGCCACACATAAGCACCTGCAACTTCACACTTTTACTATATACCCTTGAAATTTCATAAGATATTTTTGATATAAATACCATTAAATAGAATCATTGTATGAAAATAAAGTTGGTACATAAACTTGGGTCAAGCTGCTGGCTACCTGAAACCATACCAAAATCTAGTGTTGCATAAAGAGTAGGTCAGCAAAAAATTGAGTTAACCATCTCATTAAAGAGAAGCCCGTGAAAATTCTCTTCAGTTAACACCTGCCTGAGGAAACCCATTTCCTTTGTCAGTTCTCCCTTTCCCCTGCCCCTCCTACTTCCATTGCATGCTCATTTTCAACACTCTTCACCCCCTCAATCAATAACACATACACTGCAACAACTAAGAATTTTAATAAGCCCAAACTCAATCCAAACAAGCTAATACTTCCACTGTAGGAGAAACATTTAACCAAAATATACTTAACAATAACTCATCCAAAAAAAAGAAGACCAATAACAACACAAAAATAGAATGATCATAACAATATTCTTCTTCTTAGTAAAAAAAAGGAATTAGAGTTAAAATAAGTTCCATTAAACAATTTATCGTCACTCCAGTACAATATCGGTACGCATTCTGTGAAGAACAAAATTAAAAGGTGTCTCTCAAGAACTACAATGATGGAGAAGCAAATGTAGAAAACCGATTTTAGGTAAAGAAAGCATTAAAACACTAAAATCCAAATCAAAGCTACAATATTAGCTGACACGCATTATTCTGCAATATTTATGCAATGAAAGAGGCAAAGAGAAGCAGATAGCATGCGAACCTATATGAAGGAAGCAATATAGGAAAAGGTGAGGGAGAGGAAGCTCACGGTTCGAAAAACAGAGATCAAATCCAATGTCCTGGAGGAGGGGATTCATGGTGTTAGAGACCTGAATACGATTCTTCTTATAAGAATCAACGATATTGATGTTGTTCACTCCCTCTGTTATGCCTTTCATTGTTCTCTCTCACTTGCACAACAAAAATCCCTAATGATTTGTTAATAAGGAATTGCGAAGTGACTATGCCGGTAAGGGATTGTGAGGGTCACAATGGTGAGGAGATTTTTTGAGTCAGAGCACAAAGAAAGGGTGTATGAGAAGGGTAGAGTGAGGGTGTACTTGTTGACCTTCACCGACACCTCCATGAGGGTCTCCAAATGATGGAAACACGGACACAGAGAGAGCGAGGAATTTATGGTTGGGGGAGGAATTTAGGGTTTTCTAAAACTGAGGGAGAGAGAGATTAAAAAGAAGATGAAAATAAGGAGCGAAAAAGAGCCAGTTCGCATTCCTGAAGACATTGTATTCTTGCATTCTAGATCGGTTCATCAATAAACAATGTCATAATGCATTTTCAAAGAAGATTATGATAAAACCATCTTTAAAAATTTTGCAGTTATTTACAAAAATGCCACTACTTTACTTATGACATCAGTTTTTGTAGAACCGTCATAAAACTTGCGTCGTAGAAGACTATTTTTGTGGTAGTGTCTACATGTGAAATAATTCATGTATGTTTTCTAATTGCAATACCAGATAAAGTCATTTTTCAATGATCCAATCTAGGGTGCTCCAACAAAACACACAGGGAGAACTCCTATTATTTAAAGAGAGAAAATAGGCTAGAATTCCAAAAAATGAAAAAAGAGAAAAAAAATAAAAAAGAACTTTGTGGCTATTTTTAACCACTTCAAATTTTATGGCAAACCATTTTTATGTCAATACTCCTAAAAATTAATTCTAACCATTGGAAACACATTTTGTGGAAGTTAAAACGACCAAAAATAACTTTTTTAACTACCACAAATCACAATTTTTTTTTGTAGTGAAGCATAGAACAGTATCAAGCCCATTTACACTCTCCTATTATATTCACAATTAACAACTCAACACAAAAGATGAATTAGGCTAGGTTAGTCCTAAGTCTTTCATAATCTTCTATAGTTGATCAATATGAATGAGTGATGAATTAAATTTAACCAAAGAGCTACTACATATAATTGAATTTAATTTCTTAATTCCATGTCAAACAATAAATGGTTCAATTCAATTTGGGAAACCATATTTTTTGTTTTCATTTAAGTAAGAAAAACTTATTAATAATTAACAAAGTACCATAAGTACTCTTAGCAAGAACAAGCAAAAACTAACTAAACCTCCCTTAAATGCAACAAAATATATTAAGATCTAGCTAGTGATGATGATCCAACCACCATAGCAATTTAATATTCCAACTACTAATTAATGTTTTCTCCTTCCTCCCTTTAGCTTTTTCAGCCCCAACATTTTCCAAAATTCCTAAATCTCATTTTCTAATTCTTCATTTGATTTGTTAGAGATAACATAATTCTACTATTTACTATCACTGCCTGTAACAAAATTACTTTAGACAGTTAACACACATTATTAGATCTGTGCTTCTCACTGAGTGTTGAACTATGTGCTTGACAAAAACAAACCCTATTTGTGACTATTTCTTATTTTTATAAGATGTAGTTCTCCTTTCAGACATTTTCGTTAATATTTGTGCTATTAATTAGTTTCTACCTCCTAAACCTCATTCACCTAAGTGTTATAATTGGGCCGAAATGTTTTGGAATTTTGACCCACCATCACCACCTGAATGGTAAACCCTTGGACACCAAGTTAATGTTGGACCATGTTTATGTTCCTCTTCCACTTAGTGATTATTTTTTTTTTCTGGTTCACCACCAAACATTCTTAGACCTAGTAGATATAAACTCCCTAGACCCCATTAGTTTCCTTAGATAGAACTTTAAATAAAAAATTTAATTTTTTTTATGTTGTTTTCTAATTAGCATTAAAGTTTCACCTTAGTAGTTTATATCTAGGATGCACCAAAATGGGGATGGGGACATATACGGGGACAGGGACGAGAAATGGAAAATCTAGAAATCCCAAGATACGGGTATGATTAGAAAATGACAAAATTTTATATTATTTTTTATTTTTCTCCATCTCTTTTTTCGATCTCTCCTTGCATGTTAAATGGCATTGTAGGTGCCCATTAAATATTTTCATTTTACATAGAGGCATAGACCTAATTCAGTTTTCATCATCATTATTATTATTGTTATCGTTATTATTAAAGAAACAACTTGCTTTCTTGTAGTTGTACTTATTAAGAAAGCCAAAAAAACATTAAAACAAACATTTATTACTAAAAAAATGTGAAATATATATACTATAAATAGCGTAAAAGACATCGATAAACAATAAGTTTCCTACGTTTTTGTTGAAGTATTAGAAGGTCCATTGGCAACAAGCTAGCAGCAGAGGAGAAGAATCAAAATTTAAAACTGAAGCAAACATGGCTGAAGGAAGAAACGATGACAAAGACAGGACCACGAAGCACCTTTTTCTCGTAACAGATTGGCTCTTACTCACTATCGGCACCTTCGGTGGACCCCTCGTGATACATCTCTAGTTCCTCTCCAGCTTCCTCAAAACCGCTGGCTTTTCCCTCAACTATTTCCATTTTTTTCCTTTTTTTAAAGTTTTGGACTATGAGGACACACGTGTAGGCCATTGTCGTCCCCAACACATCCCCACAAAATGAAGTCGTCGTCCCCGTCTTGGCTAGCCGTACACAATAAGTCAATGCCATCCTTTGACTGTCTCATGGTCATACCCGTCTCATCCCCGTGCAGTACCGGAGATGGGGAACGCAACCTAGCAGGCATCCCCATGCTTCATATGTTTATATTTACTTTTAATGCAAAATTTATCATACAATTAAATTACTAAGGTGAAACTCTTATTCTAATTAGTGAACCAAAACATAGATCAAAACTAGCATGTCATTTTAAAAAAATTGGGTGTAATAATTATGAAGGTTTTGTCCTCAACTTGACAAGGATAATGTTAAATTTTAAGTGTGTATTTTTGCAGACAACTAGCAAAATCTAAGCGTACAAGCACGATAATCAGGGCAAATGCACTTCAAATAAATTCCAACCCCAATATTAATGATGGTGTAAATGATTTATCAACCCAAATTACCCTTGTTGACTCTACTTTTCACAAATATACAAACAACTGTTGTGCACTCTATAACACTAAGTGAGCTAGTGCAATTACGAGTGATAGTGAAATTGGCTGTAATAGATAATTCTCTTTATTTAGGCTACATACAAACAAAATTGTGACTATCTAGCTCTTATATATACCTTTTGCTTGTTTTTTCCATAGAAGATTAGATGGAGAACCCTAAAGTAAATAAACAAGGTAGAGAACCCTTATGCGATGAATGCAGTTTTGGATTCTTCCTTTGTCTTTTCTGCTACAAAACTAGCAGACCAAGTTGGGGATGTAGAAGCTGATATGGATCTTGATCTTGAGAAACAAATATTGGATCCTAGATTAAGAAGATACGTTATCTAATTTGAGTTTCAATTTATTCTTGCAATAAGAAGGTTTTGTTTACTTGCATGCCATTTAATGTCTTCTTTAATTTTCTTTTTAAACCTATTTGGTGCCCGAAGATCAAGGGAGAATAAGAAAAATCATTTGGCCAATTTGTAGATTCAAAAGAAAACTTTTGAGGTGAATACAATGTTTTTGACAAGGTTATTTGAAAATTTAATTTTTAACTATGCTAAATGATGTGTGTGATGTACATGATGCAATCAACCTTATTTAATGAGGTGGGACTATTGTTGTTGATCTATTATTATAAAACATTTATAAATTTGTATGTGTATACATATGCAGACTAGAATAGCCCAAAAGCAACCATTACAAGATTTGTACCAAAACAAGAGGCAAGCTCAAATAGTAGAAGAAGAAACATTGTACCAATAAATTGATGTTCTTAAGAATTATTCAATGTTCAAAGATGGTAATTAATGTTAATTCTCTGGCTATAATCCCCATCTTATCTTATCTTCAACATGTTTTTTTTTTGGTTTGTATGTGTATGCATGCACAAAATCCAGTTGTTTCATTAACCCAACTTGAAAAACATGAATTATTAGAGATAATTTCACTAATTTTAAGGATTTTTCTTTTTAGTTGAAATTAAGAAGAACAAAGGCGGTGTGAATAGGGAGAGGGAACTCTGAGTGAGAGGCAACAAGAGGAATTGCATGTAGGGTTGGTTAATTTGAATATTGATCCATAGGATCTTGTGTCCTATTATCCAACCTCCAATTATTAGGCAAACTCATATCAAGGTAACAACATGACATGTATTAATTTTATTTATGTTTGCATCCATTCACATAAAATTGGTTCATGTCAATAAATTATTTCTTCATTTTTTTCATTATAAAATGATTTTGTTTTAAAATTATTTACTACTATTACTAGTAATTAAAGAATGATTCAATTACATATGAGAGATTCTTATATGCTCTTCAATTAGAAAAAAAAAAGTTTTAAATGTGTATTATGTGTGTGTGTTACACATCACTTGTAATAATAAAACTATTGTACTAGCTATTTTGGTGAAACATCACTACTAAAAAAAGTGTTTTTTACGACAGTTTTGAAGGACATTTTATGATGATTTTCAACTGTCATTGAAGTTGTCGTCGTGGAAAATCAAGACTTGTGATGACGGTTTTCAAACCATCTTAGAAGGGTATAATTTCTAAGATGATTTTGTATAAGAAATTTTTAAAAAAAATTAAAAAATATTTTAAAAGTTGAGAATTCGAAGAGGATTTTTTTAGAAAGTAGACCTTTTAAAATGGTTTTTCAGATAATCGTCTTAGAATATATTTTCTTAAATAAAATTTAAATAAATTAAAAATATTATTTTCTTTGTAGATATAATAAAAATATTATTTTCTTTATATTTTTAAAACAAGAACTAAAATAAAAGTAAGATGACATTTGTAATTATAAGAAAAAATAAAAAATATTTCCTTATATTAAGCATATCCTTAAATTTCCTTATATTAAACATATCCTTAAAGTTTACCTGCAATATAATCAATAAACCAAATAGATAGTAATATAGTCAAACCAAATATATGATTCTACATCGATTCTATGGTACTTTTAAAAAACCATCTTTGTAGCCATGTTCATGGCCGACAAGTGTACCGGATCACACAAGTAGTATAAAACGGTAAGAACTGAGTATCGAACTCTCGGGGAACTTGTGTTATCTGGCAAGTTATTTCGGTAAATAAGTGTCTGGTATGAAAAGATGATTGTGGTTATGATTAGGTATGTAAACTATCTACGCAAAGAGAAAGAAAATCACACAAGAGAAATGTTGTGTAAAAACAAGTAGAGAGCGCATTGGTCTTCCTAATAGGTTCCTGATGCTAAAATGGATGTTCTCTATCTAACAATGCCCATGTATTCCTATGTTGTCTCCTGGACTGCTAGACCCCGATTCCTCATGATAGCCTAGCCTAATCCTGATCAAGCCTCATCCGCAGATTGCTCTTGTAAGACTAAACTCAACCAAGACCGCATTAAGACACACATACACAACTAAGTTCTTGTACCCCAATTCCTCGTGACAGTACAACAACTTAGCCCCGTACTATCAAGGACTTTAAAATCAGTTCAGTTACCACTGTTGAATGACCCTAACAAAGCATGCATCTACGTGATCAAGGTAAAGGCATACTGTAATGAAAATCAGATAACATAGAGAACACACAAAACATCATTACATAGATAGAAATATATTTACATCAGGTACCTACAAGGAAGATCCAACAGAGGATTTAGCTTTCCATAGTCCAGAAACCTCCTTTACAACATAGAGAAGAACAAGATGAAAGATTGCAAAAATAAAAGTGGTGAGGATGTCTCCTTCACCTCTAGGATCTCACAATCACTCACAAACTCATCTCAATCTTCCAGAATGCCTTCCCCTTTGAGCTCTCGTCTCTACAAATCTTCACACAGCAAAATCTCTTAGAACTCTTTGGAACTAGGACCTTTCTCCCTCTAGAACTTCCTAAACATGCAAAAGCTTCAAGCCAAGGCCAGACTCTTGTGCATGCAGAGGCTTCTCAAGAAAAAATGCCAAACTCCCTCAAAAAATTTGATTTCAAGCTTAAATAGGTGGGTTGGTCCGTGCTCGCGCACTTAGCGCAAATCGAAATTGCTTAGCGCGTATAAGTGGATTTTGGCTTAGCGCGCTTCTCTCGCTTAGAGGATGAGCTGAAGCGGTGCGCTTGATTACCTGGAGCGATGCGCTCAACGAACCCGACAACTCATCTTCTTTTGGATTCTTCCTTGCGCTTAGCCACTAAGTGTTGCGCTTAGCGTATGCTTGCTAAGCCAGCAGATTGGCTTAGCGAGAAGGTGAAAATAACACTTTTGCCAATTTGCCTAATTAACCTAAAATTGAGAGAAATTGATTATTTAACACACAAAACAAAAGTATAAATTATCTATTACCTATATTTAATAGAAAGTACTTATAATATTACAAAACAACTATAAATTGGAGAAGTTTGATACAATATACATAACTTTTATACATAAATGTTAGTCATTTTCACCAACTAACAACTCCCCCAAGTTTTATACTGGTTCGCCAACAACCCATGCCTACATCCAGTCCCCAAGCGACCTGCGGTCCTTGAGATTTCTTTTCAACCTTGTAAAATTTCTTTACAAGCAAAGATCCACAAGTGATGTACCCTCCCGTGTTCTCTTTGAACAACCTAGTGGATGTACTCTCCACTAGAACTGATCCATAAGAGATGTACCCTCTCTTGTTCTCAGTCAAACCCAAGTAGATGTACCCTCTACTTGTACCACAAAGGATGTACCCTCCAATGTGTTAAGACAAAGTTCTCAGGTGGTTAAACCTTTGAATCTTTGTGAATGGGGATACAAAAGAATTCTCAGGCGGTTAGTCCTTTGAAATCTTTTGTATATGGGAAAGGGAAGAATCAAAAGAATTCCCAAACTGTGTCGTTTTGAATTATTTGACAAGGGAGAAGGGAGACACAAAAGAATCCAGGCAGTTAGTCCTTGGCGAATTCTTTTTGGCAAAGGAAGAAGAGATGAAAAGAATGAATAGCACAAGTTTTCAAGGTTTGGAAAACCAAAAAACTTTGGAAAGCTTTTGGCAAAAGGAAGAAGAAAAAGTTCAAAGAGACTTAGAAATAAATTGGCAAAAGTTTGTTGTCTAAAGAATGAATTAGAAAGATAGATGTTTGAAATGCAAAACAAAGCGTTGCTTTTATAGACTCTTCATGTCTGGTCAAGAGAACCATTAGAAGAGTTATGACCTTTAGAAAAACATAAAACCAATTTGAAAAAGTCAAAAACTATTTGAAGAGTTACATCTTTTGATTTGTTCAGAAACTATCACTGGTAATCAATTACCAAATTAGTGTAATCGATTACACTAAGCTTTTTTGTTAAAGGATGTGACTCTTCACATTTGAATTTGAATTTCAACGTTCAAGCACACTGGTAATCGATTACCAAAACATTGTAATCGATTACAACATTTTGAAATCAATTGGAACGTTGTAAATTCAGTTGAAAACTTTTTCAAAACCATTTTGCTACTGGTAATCGATTACAATAATCTGGTAATCGATTACCAGAGAGTAAAAACTCTTTGGTAAAAAGGTTTTGAGAAAAATCCATGTGCTACTTAGTTTTTGAAAAACTTTTTCATACTTATCTTGATTAAGTCTTCTCTTGATTCTTGAATCTTGAGTCTTGAATCTTGATCTTGATTCTTGGAACTTGAATCTTGAAACTTAATTCTTGATTCTTGAAATCAAATTTCCTCTTGAACCTTGAAGTGTTCTTAATTCAATCTTGAACTCATTCTTTGATTTTTGAGATCATCATCTTTGTTATCATGAAGTGTTCTTGACCTTTGAGCTTTTTGTCATCACCTTTGTTATCATCAAAACTTCTTTGAATCAATCTTGATTCATCATGAAGCTTGCTTCTACAAATCTGAACTATACAGTTAGATGAAGTTAATCATAAGACAGATATCAAGGAAAGTAGCTCAAACCAAAGTCTCATGGCTACCGTTTCACTCAAGCACAAGTGTTTAAGCTATTCATTGATAACAACTAACGGGAGGTTCAATCTTTGCATTTCATCTCATGCCATCAAGTCAGAAATGTATAAATAGAACCAGAAGAACTTTCTTAGGCTTGTAGTGAGGTTTGGCTACAAAAATTCATTGGTTTTTTCTAGGATTCCAAGGTTTAGATTCTAAGAGAGCACAAGTCCTAGACTTATCCCAATGACCTTTTCTTGTATCATACAAGTAGCCTTCTCACTATTTTTCTTCTCTTAAGTTGCTTTTGACCTTATTGAAACATCACACTTATTCTTCTATTTTTCTTCTCACTATTAAACTTTTTCTTTTCATTCTAATTGACTTTCCTCCCCCAAATTTAGAGTAAATTTGCCTTGAACCATATGCTTTCCTAGAATCTAAACAAGGTATCAGGAGATAATCATTTAAGTTTAGGGTTCAATTCATGACAAAAATAATTCAGCTTATAGAAGGAGCAAAAGATACAGTTATCATTCAAGGTCAGCTATTTGGTGAAAAGAGCTTGTGTATATACAAATCATGGCCTTCATCATGTTCTAAGTTATACATATCATTCTTGAATTCAAAGATTCATGCAAAGATCATTACTCATAGTTAGTCGTTCACTCATAGAGTAAGGTCACACTCTCACCGGTTTTTGGTTCAAGCTTTTTCTTTCACAATCAATTTGTCTATTGACTAACAATTCTACTGTAAGTTCACACTCTTGTTCTTTCTTTGTTCAACATGCATATTCATTCAAATTCATGAAAAGAAACACATATCTCATCTTAAGCATGCATTCAATTTAAAACAAGGCATACATCCATTTCACAAAATAAATAAACTATTTCACTGCCATACCAACAAAAGTTAAGTTAAACTGTTACAGATGCCTCTGGATGAGCAACTACACTACTCATGCACAAAACTAATAAAAAGTAAATAATGTACTAAAACCATAATTATAATAATAGATCAAAAAGCACAAAAAATCAAAAGGAATTTAAATATCCTGTGATTGGTCCTGGGTGTCCAGTGTCTGACCCTCCTCCTCTTCCGACAAGTGAAGTACAGGAGTAGCTATAGGAGAGGTGTTCGGAGACAAGACTGGGGTGGTTTGATCCTCAGGCGTGGAAGGGTCTACTGCCTGCTGTGGAGAAGTGGTATTTGCCACTGGTGCCGGAAGCTCTGGAGTAGCTTCAAGAGACTTTTCAGAGGTTGCTGCAGCTTCCTAGGTTACAACTACCCTCCTTTTCCTGATCAAGGGCTCAGGAGTGGAAGACTCTGATGACTCATCCTCCGACTGATGGGGTACCTGAGTGGCGGGATCTTCGTCTTCTTTGTGAAGAGGAGGTTGAGTCCCTGGCCAAGCTACCCATTCATTAAATTGCTCTACCATCGGGATGGAGTCTGGAGGCGCTACCAGCTATAGGCTTTGCTGTAAAATAATGTACCCCTGATGTATGCTTCGAAGCATGGCCTCAAAACGTTGAAAATCTGCAGGAGGTAGGGTAGAAGGAGTTGTTGTCATGCGTGATGGAGGAGGAGCTGTTGATGTAGCAGGAACCTTAGCTGGCCTTGCCCTTGGTCTTCTGGCCCCCCTAATAATAACTATTGGATCATCTGGGTTCCAACAGTTTTTCCTAATGTAGGCCAAATTAATGATCGGGCTCAAACGTTCAAAGGCTAAGCTATCGGAAATGACTCCTCTAGACCTACATAAAATTATGATAAGAGTAGGGAACCTGAGTCTAGAGGAGTTAGACTGGTCCATTGAAATGATCTGTCCAGAGATAAGAGCTCCGACATTCATGTCCAGCTGAGTAACTAGGCCAAAGATTAACCTAGCTCTATCCACAATCAAATCCAAGGTGTGGGAAGTCGGAGCCAGGTTGGAGTAGGAGAGAACACTCCAGACCTGAGCAAGGGTGGTTAGATCTTTTCTGAGGATCTTCCCAGGGTGACCTTCAGCATTTAAAATAAACCCTCGGCCGAGTATGCACAGAGAAGCCTCAATTTCCCTGATGTCAGTAGGAATCCTGCAATATCTTGAGTAAGCGGGTAAAGATTCACCCTCAGCAAGCACCACAGGTGTTTCTAAAAAGGCATTGAGGCTGTCTGCATCAATCCTTATCAAGTGGCCCCGTATTCTAACTTGTTTTGGTGAAGGTCCCTTAGGACTGTAGAGGTTGGCATAGAACTCCTTCACCAATGCTAGGTGAATGCTACTATTAGCTAAATTGGTGAGGCGCTTATGGAAGTTACGCCTCTCCAATTCATCCTTAAATTCATCTAGCTCTGTATGATATATTTCCACTTTCCTCTCAGCTAATATATGTCTTCCCAGGACATTATTAGTGTATCTGGTACAAGCCTCAAAAAAGTGGAATCTTCTTGTATCATGTTGAGTGGTGGGCCTTGAACCAACACTCTTTCTTTTCCTGGAAGACATCTGCAGACAAAGGAATCAAACAATTAATCAGGACACAGTTATTCAAATTTTAAAAATTGAAAAATAGAACTGGAAAAGACACTGGCCGCTTAGCGAGACAAGATTCGCTTAGCAGGCTTCACAAAAAATGACACTGAGCTTAGCGACATAGGAATGCCGCTTATTGGAAAATGCTAGGTTACAATGTCTACAAAGTTGGCTTAGCTGGCAAGGAGCCCGCTAAGCCTAAGGTTGGCCGCATGGATTTGCGCTTAGCCAAGGATAAGTTGCGCTTAGCGGCACTAAACTGAGCAAAAGTTTCACTAAGTTATGCAGGCTTAGCAAACAGGGCCGCTTAGCTCAGCAGATGCCGCAAGGAATTTCGCTTGGCGCAGGAGATCCTGGCTTAGCGTGCGACTAATCAATAAATTTTTTTTACTAAGTAACATGGGCTTAGCAAATCAGCCTCGCTTAGCCACAGGTACTGTACCAGGCAGATGAGTGTTCATCCTCAAGAAATAAACTCACTTAGCGCGGTAGGCGCGCTCAGCGAGTTCTTCAGGAAAACGCCTATATTTAACGAATATTGATGAACTCGCTTAGCGCGGTAAGCGCGCTTAGCAAATTCATTATGTTTTCCAAAAAAAATGAACAAACAGTGGCACGTTTTCTCCCATATTTTGGGCCTCTATCTAGTGGATTAAACATGCACAACCCTCAATACAATTTTCAGACACAAAATGAACCTAAAGTTTTCAATTTAAAATTATTCTTAAAACATCAAAACCTTAAAAGGTTAAGCCTACTCTAGAGTTATATATTCTAAGGTTTGATAAAATAACAAAGAGAAAGATCAAGGAACTTACTTGTGCTGCGAATGATTGATGAGAACAAAAGGATGCAAGGCAAAAGAACAAAACGCACAGAAAGCAGCTTTAGGGAGAGAGGGAGCAGAAAGGGTGCAAATTTTTGGAAAGTGGGTGTAACTAACGTTGCACCCACCAAGAACGTTTCGTTTTTTCGCTGAGCGGCGAGGTTCGCTGAGCGAGAAGGCGAGATGTTTGGTTTCTCAATTTTTCCCGCTTAGCGGCCCGCGCTTAGCCAAATTCAAAATTAAAAAATATTACATATATATATATATATATATATATATATATATATATATATATATATATATATATATATATATATATATATATATATATATATATATTTGCACAGAATTTGGCTTAGTGCGAGGTTGTTGTCGCTTAGCGGGATCTGCAGATCAGAAAACCTGCAACTTCCGCTAAGCCAAGCTCTAATCCGCTTAGCTGAAATTATGCATTTTAAGTGTAGAGGAGCTAGCGCTGAGCGGTTAAAAGCATCGCTTAACACGCATACTGCCGCAAGCGATTGAGCTCAGCGACCATGAGTGGTGCTAAGCTGCATCAAATCCAGTTTAAACCACAAGAATATCCACTTAGCCAGTAGATTAAGCGCTAAGCTCCATGACCCTTAATTTTGGCCGCTATCAATTGCGCTTGGCGACATTGGGTCTCGCTTAGCCATGGGAATCCATCGCTCAGCGATCAGTCTGTCGCTTAGCTGAATTCAACTCGAAATGATTTTGGCTTAGCTAAACCTTGGCTAGCTTAGCGAAATTAATTAGCCTCAGATGCCAGGGTTGTGCACCAAGCACTTGAATCTCGTGGCTTAGTGCATGAATGATTATGCGCTTAGCGAGAAGCAGGCGCTTGGCAAAAGGACTAATTTTCAAAAAGATTTTCTAAGTTTTAAACTTAGTCCTTTCCCAAGAAATTGAAACCCTTAATTTTACCATTCAAAGGGAGGCTGATATGCTCCAATGTTCAGATTATACAACAATTTCCCAATTATCAAATGCATGAAAAACCAAAAATAACACAAATTGAAACTGGGTTGCCTCCCAGGGAGCACTTCTTTAACGTCATTAGCTTGACATTTTTACCTCACTGGGCGATCTTACGTTTTGGTTCTCACCTTCAAAACCTCTTGACCTTCTCCCATTACCTGCAAGCAAACATTGTGTTCTGGAGCAAGCTTGTCTTCAACAAATAAGTCAAAATCAATTTTCTAGTCTTCAAAACCTAACTCCAGCTTCCTCTTCCCCATGTCAACTATGCAGCTTGCGGTCAACATGAACGGCCTCCCCAAGATTACAGGAATGTCAGTATCTTTAGAGATATCCATGACCACAAAGTCTACTGGGAAGATAAAATGCTTGACCCTGACCAATACATCTTCAATTACTCCGTAGGGCCTGATAATGGAGCAGTCAACTAATTTTAGAGTCATTCGAGTGGGCATAATCTCCAACTCTCCCAATCTTTTGCACATGGAGAGTGGCATCAAATTAATGCTGGCTCCCAGATCAATCAGAGCCTTTCCCACATTGACTTCTCCTATTGAACAAGGAATAGTTACACTCCCAGGATCTTTGTGCTTAGGTGGAAGAATATTTTGGATCACAACACTACAATTTCCTTCCACTATGATGTTTTCCTGGTGAATGTACTTGTGCCTCCTTGTCAACATATCTTTCAAAAATTTGGAGTAGAGTGGCATCTACTGCAAAGCTTCGCCAAAGGGCATGATTATTTCCATTTTCCTGGAAATATCCAAAAATCTTGCCAAATGACGATCTTTTTCTTTCTTGGAAGGTACCACAAGATATGGTACTTCCACACCTTTGTCCATAGCCTTTCCACTTCTACTCTTCTCTGAAATCTTATTTTTTTTTCTTTTTCATTTTTCTCATTTTCTATTTCTTTTTCTCCTTCTTTATCTTTTTCTTGGTTCTCCATCTTTTTATTCTGAACCATTATTTTCCTCCCTTTTTCCTGATTCTTTTTACCCTTCACATCATTTTCCTTAACCTCAGCACCTATCTTTTCACCCATTTGCTCCTTGTACACCATACTCTCTTCATCCTCAGCTTCCACAAATTTTTTACTCCTACTCATCACAACCTTGCATTCCTCCTTAATATTATTTTTGGTATTTGCTCCAAAACTGTTGGATGATTTGTCACCTATCTGCTTGCCCAGTTGTCCCACTTGGACCTCAAGGTTTTTTAGTGCTGACTCAGTACTCTTATGATTTGACATCGTTACCTGCATAAACTGAGTCAAGGTCTCTTTCAACTTAGTCGTCCTCTAAAAGATGTTAAGGCCCTTGTTGAATTTGCCTATTTGAGGATCCACCTTGGTCTTTATTGAACTGGTTTCCAGGGTGTGTCCTCCACTGTCCTTGCTGATTATAAGGACCTTGCTAGAAGCCTGAAAATTCTCCTTGAGTATACCCTTGCCTCTGCTGATTCCCCATGAAATGAATTTCTTGAGCGTTTTCTTCAGTGGGGATGCATTGGCCTGTCTCATGAGCTTCACCACACATGGTACAACCTGTGACCTGCAAAACAAAAGAATGTGTAGGTTGTCCAATAGACTGTTTAGTTGGCAACTTACCAAGTGTTTCTGTTAGGATCTCAAGTTGCTTAGATAGCAACTTGTTCTGTGCCAACAAAGCATCATGTGATGTTAGCTCCAATAGGCTCTTCTTTGTGGGTTGATGGGTTCTGTCCCTCAAAATGGCATGATAACTGGCTAACATGTTATCTATGAGCTCAGTTGCTTCTCTGGGGTTTTTAACTTTATTTTTCCCCAGCAGAAGCATCTAGTAATTGCTTGGTTTGTGGTCTCAGCCCATCTATGAACATATTCAGTTGGATTGGCTCGGAGAATCCATGGGTGGGAGTTCTTCTCAGTAAGTCTCTGAATCTCTCCAATGCCTCACTCAAGGAATCATTAGGTAATTGATGAAATGAAGATATTGTTGCCTTCCCTTCAACAATCTTAGAGTCTGATAGCTTCATCTGGTACACCGACAATCTTAACAGTGTTGCAAATCTCAATAAATGTTGCCAAGTGTGCATAGGGATCTTCATTAGGTAATCCTAGAAATAGATTTCATTGTATCAGATGGATTAAAGAATGTGGGAAGGTGATGTTGTGCGCTTGCACTTCAGGACGTGCAATGCTAGTGAAAAATTATGGTACTGAGCTACTTGAATAGTCTTCAAGGGTAGTCCTCTGGTCATGCTCATCTACCATGGTAGCAATTTCAGACAATTGATTAGTGGATTCCCTTGATAATGGTGAATCAGATGATGATGAATCAGAAAAATGGTTCTCTTCCTCAAGAATGGATGCAACTGTTCTGTCTTGCAATAGTTTCCTTCTCTTCTCAGCCTTGTTCCTTCTTAGTGTAGCTTCAATTTCTAAGTCCAAAGGAACTAAAGTGCCTGTGGGAGATCTATGCATAAACAGTACTAACAGAACAACGGTTATCCAGTTCAATAAGAGAAGACAAATATAAATTAAAGAACAAATATTCACAGAAACAATCAAAGAATAACAAATAAAGAATAGACACCTAAGAACAAGCTAACTTCCCAAAATAAAACGAAGTTTCCCAGAAACGACGCCAAAAACTTGTTCGCAGCCGGCAAGTGTACCGGATCGCACAAGTAGTATAAAATGGTAAGAATCGAGTATCGAACTCTCGGGGAACTTGTGTTATCTAACAAGCTATTTCGGAAAATAGGTGTCTAGTATGAAAAGATGATTGTGGTTATGAACAGGTATGTAAACTATCTATGTAAAAAGAAAGAAAATCACGCAAGAGAAATGTTGTGTAAAAACATGTAGAGAACGCGTTGGTCTTCCTAATAGGTTCCTGATGCTAAAATGGATGTTCTCTATCAACAATGCCCATGTATTCCTATGTTGTCTCCTGGACTGCTAGACCCCGATTCCTCATGATAGCAAGCCTAATCCTGATCAAGCCTCGTCCACAGATTCCTCTTATAAGACTAAACTCAACCAGGACCACATTAAGACACACATACACAACTAAGTTCTTGTACCCCGATTCCTCGTGAAAGTATAACAACTTAGCCCCGTACTATCAAGGACTTTAGAATCAGACCAGTTTCCACTGTTGAATGACCCTAACAACGAATGCATCTACGTGATCAAGGTAAAGGCATACTGTAATGAAAAGAAGATAGCACAGAGAACACACAAAACATCATTACATAGATAGAAATATATTTACATCAGGTACCTACAGGGAAGATCCAACAGAGGATTTAGCTTTCCATAGTCCGGAAACCTCCTTTACAACACATAGAAGAACAAGATGAAAGAGTGCAAAAATACAAGTGGTAAGGATGTCTCCTTCACCTCTAGGATCTCACAATCACTCACAAACACATCTCAAGCTTTCAGAATGCCTTCCGCTTTGAGCTCTCGTCTTTGCAGATCTTCACACAGCAAAATCTCTCAGAACTCTTTGGAACTTGGACATTTCTCTCTCTAGAACTTCCTAAACATGCAAAAGCTTCAAGCCATGGCCAGACTCTTGTGCATGCAGAGGCTTCTCAAGAAAAAAAGCCAAACTCCCTCAAAAAATCTGATTTCAAGCTTAAATAGGTGGGTTGGTTCGTGCTCGCGTGCTTAGCGCAAATCTAAATCGCTTAGTGCGCATAAGTGGATTTTGGTTTAGCGCGCTTCTCTCGCTTAGCGGATGAGCTAAAGCAGTGCGCTTGATGACCTGGAACGATGCGCTCAGTGAACCTGACAGCTCATCTTCTTCTGGATTCTTCCTTGCGCTTAGCCACTAAGTGTTGCGCTTAGCGAATGCTTGCTAAGCCAGCAGATTGGCTTAGCGAGAAGGTGAAAACAACACTTTTGTCAATTTGCCTAATTAACCTGAAATTGAGAGAAATTGATTATTAAACACACAAAACAAAAGTATAAATAATCTATTACCTATATTTAATAGAAAGTACTTATAATATTACAAAACAACTATAAATTGGAGAAGTTTGATACAATATACACAAGTTTTATACACAAAAGTTAGTCGTTTTCATCGACTAACACCAACGTCGTAGAAAGTTTTGTTAAAACTTTATATGATAGTTCTTAAAAATTCGTCTTAGTAAAGCTACACATTCTAAGGCGATTCTTGGGAAAATAACCGTCTTAGAATGTGATTACATTCTAAGGCAGTTGTCTAACAACCGTCTTAGAATATAATTTTTCAAACAAAAAAAATTAAAATAATTTTAGGGTTCTAAGATGGTTTTTTGAAAAATCGTCTTAGAATGTAAATCTTCTAAAACGGTTTTTCGAGAACCGTCTTAGAATGCCTTTTTAAAAAAAAATTAAAAAAACCATACAACATATTCAATTCCTCTGTATTTTTCTTTGCTTCATAAATGACTTTGTGTATCAAAATTATTTATCAAGAATTAAAGAAAGACTAAAATTGTAATTTACCCCAAAAAAGAATAGGTAAAAATAAATGACATTGTTATTTAAAGCAAGGTACATAATTTACAGTTGTGACTTTGAAATCTAAAGCAAGGTACGTAAACATGAATAATTAAAAGAAAATGAAGAAAGAGATAGAAAAAATGTAAACAATGAAACATTGACATTGCTAATCAACATGTAATGTCTAGAAACAATCACCCAAAATGTCTTTATCCAACTGCAACCTCTTGATCAATTATAATTTATAATTTTTATATACATATATCATCAAGGTAGAAAGACCAGTGATAAATGAAGAATTTAGCACAAGTTGGGTGCAAAATAATAAGAATCTAACATTAAAATAGAATAATTATATAAGTGTACAATAAATGGATAATTAACATGCTCAACAAATATATGAACCTTATGCATGATCTGTACCTTGTTCTGTGCACTGTACACCATTTCCTTCACAACTATCAAGATTATGGGTCCAAACTTGAGCTAATACCTTATTCCTTAACACTAATTCACATTGTGTCTCAAGTTCCGTTCTTTTTAGAGCTACTTCAGTATTAACATTCTGAAGCAACATCTTGTACTTTACACTTACTTTTCAACCTCCTTTTCATAGTCAGATTGGAGCTGCAATATCTGTTTGACAAGGAAACAAAAAGTAAGCTGAAAGTAGAAGGGATCAGAATCCAAATATGATAGTAATCAAAGGGTGGGGAAAGAAAGAAATGGATTGTTGCTCGTACCTTTTGCTCATGTATCTTGAAGGCTTCTTCTTTCTCCTTTTCAATTCTCTCCATTTCTATTGGTAATGGATCTATGAAAGCATCTTCATTCATGTTTTCTATGATGGACATTTCACCTAGTAGTGGGTCTGTGTAGGCAAGGTGGGACATTTCAGATGTCACAGAGTGAGCTTCAGAGTAATCACTATTCATAAATCTAGGAATAGTAATGTTGTCAGGTGCATGTGTCGCATTTTCATTCATGGGCACACTAGTGAAGGGTTGCAGTATCACAGGTGAAACAAAGGAAGAGTTAAGGTCTTTTGGTGCTTCTAGCCTCATGAATATAGCGATGCTTCTAGAGGCATGACTGTACTTGCTACATTGTTCTCCGAAAAAGATGGAATAATAGACATTGCCATCTGGAAGATACAAGGAGCAGGTGTGAACCCATATGATGAGAATAGTTTCAAAGCACTCCAAATAAACATCCCATGACCATTAAGAAGCACGAACATATCCACTCTTTTTTTTAGGGTAAGAAAGGGCTGGGGACCCAAAGAAAGCAACACATAACTACAAAAAGGAGTTAAATAATCCTAGCATGGAGCACCATACAACATCTTTAAATGTCAAACACATATTGCTTCAACAATCTTAGGGTCCTCACTATAGCTTTCATAGCAACGTCCCCATCTAGGATCTCTGCAGACCTGTGGAAGAATAAGGCTATCAAGTATCAACATAGTAGGACACTAGATCAATGTTAAACTTTTATGTCATCTAGAAAACATAATAATCAACACTTGCTTAATTACCGCAATGCATGGAGCAAACACATATTAAATTCTAGTAGCTCTAACTTCAAGGGTAGTTGCATCTCCAATCTTGTTTATCAGCACTGGATCCCTATCAGCATTATATAATTATAGCTATTTATTCAGTTAAGCAAGTAGATAGTGCAAACAGATAAAAAATAATAATAATTCATTTTAAAGATCTAAAAAGTTTCAATAATAAAATTTTAAAGTCAAATTTGATTTATCTCTGAATGAAGGATAATTAATTGAGGGGTCTAGTGATAAATCAAATGCTAGCATATTGAAATATTCAACTGCATATAACAACATTAGCTTTTGAAAAACCAAGGTCTTCATATTACCAATAAGTAAAAAAAGTTAACATGACTACTAATTGAGTGCATGTATACTTGCCTAGTAATTCCTAGCCCAACATTGTGAGGAAAAATGGTTGCCTTGTAGACATTATTGTAATCATTGAAAAATAGTTGTTGTTCTTCTCCTCCACATATCATCACAATGGCTTTAGCATCCTCCCTCCACCTCTCAACCCCTTTCTCCCAACTCCACCCTACTCTCAAACCTAAACTCCATAACTTCTCCACAGATGAAATATTTAATAACATCCATCACAAATTAAATTAAACGATAAGCTAATTTTCATAATAATTATCCTTAAAATCATTAAATTTTTCATAGATCTTGTAATTTTCATCTGTGACATTTTTTGTTCAAGATGAATATAATTATTATGGACAGTACTAAAACTTTCTCTCGAAATGTCTACATATTTCAATTCAAAAATTCTTAAACATTAGTTAAATTGAAACAACCTTTTATCAATTAATTAATCGTCCGATACTAAATAATATCTATCATTTTTTTGATTAATTGATAGTATATAAGTTGAAAAATATATAATATTTAAAAGAATAAAAAAAGAAGAAAATAAAATTAAAAGTTTACAATTTTTAAGACTAAATGTTTAATTAGATTTTTTTAGAACAATATAGTTTTTTTAAAACTAAAAAATAAATTAGATAAATAAATGATCAATTATATTTTATTTAAATTATGAAGTTAATTAAATTTTGGGAGAGGCCACTATGTAGTAATCAACGGCACTTTGGTTTGTTATGACAAGAATTGAGTAGGATGGGCCAAAGGGCGTTTGTGTTTAGACAATACTCACGGTATAAATACTTGCCAAAGGATAATCAATAGAGTGAATTTCTCTACGGCACAACTATAATACCAAATTGAATTTTTAAATGGAATCTATAAAATAAAAATAGATCATGTGCAAGTTTTGTGTCAATCTCTCTCATGATGGATATTAAATAAGTGGGGCCCTATAAAAATTAATAAGGTGAAAGACACATACAAAACTTGTACATGACCTATTATGTCCATAAGAATACATGAATGAGAAAAGGTCACTGCTTCTATATTTATTACATTTGAATTTATCTAATATAAAGGAAAGAACTGTCTATAACAATTCAACAAGTGAAAGTAAAGTCACAATCTGAAAGTACAAGGTATGTGAAACGTATTGAATATATGGGCTTGCATTCTCCATATTTTTTATTTAATAAGCATAGCCATGTCTATAACATTTTCTTTAAAAAAAAAAATAATGAATTGCATTCTGTACAGGCTTAACATAGACCTACCCACCCACTACCTCCTCAAAAAAAAGACAAAAGTTCCTTAACCTTGGAATTTGCTACAACGAATCAACCTTTTAACTCCAAGTTAAATGGGATTATGGAATAAAATATACCTTTCCAAGTTGATCAAATCCATCAAGTTGATTAAGTAGCTCCATTAGCATTCTCTGAATCTCACGATCTGCACTTGTTCCCTCACTGAAACGGCAACCTACAATGGCATCGATCTCATCCATAAAAATGATGCACGACTAATCAAGAAAAGTATAGATTTAGAACATCTTTAAATTAGTATGTGTAAACCTATAGGAAGACAATTTCACACAAGTATCTCACCTGGTGATCACGTGCATAACCAAACATCTCTCTAATTAACCTAGTACTTTCTCCAATGTACTTGTCAATTATGGCACTGGAAACAACCTACATCAGAATAAAGGGAAGGCAAAATAACTTTTACAATGAAGAAGACTTCAAAGCACACAGAATTTATATTAAAAAAAAAAACATAATCTGACCTTTAGGAAGTTAGCATCTATATTACTGGCAATAGCCCTGGCTAACAATGTTTTACCAGTACCAGGAGGCCCGTAAAGGAGAACACCCTGAAAATTAGAATTGAAAAGATTTTGATTAAATGTAAAATTCAAAAGTACAGCTATTACAAGTAAGCTTCCACAAGAAAAACATGTAGGAAAAATGAAATAACAAAGCTACTAAAAATCTAAAACATAGATTAACACTAACATAAGTGATCGAGGCCGTACCCGAATCAAATAAACATTAAAAATGCAGTATCTAGGAAGTGATCATAGGTCGTCTCCCAACGAGCAATGGTCAACTAAACATTCATAACAGATAGTAATAAAACAGTAACGAATTGGGGGGGGGGGGGGGGCTTGTTTATCTTTGTAAATTAAACAGCGAGTAAAATTGAATTAGAAATTATCAAAATTAAAACACGTTGTTTCCCCTTGATTCACAAGCAAGTCTCTTATCCTAGGTTACGAGAATTTATCCTTTATCAGTTCAACCACTTAATCCAACCCTAAATTAAATTACTAAGCGAAATTTAACATAAGACATTCATTATGTGATTAAACAACACATACACCAATTAATCATGAACGATTATTAAGCATGAACGTGAATTAAGCATTGAGACAATTAATCAAGCACTAAGCATGCATGGATTAATAGCAACAAACACAGAGTAACTGGTGAAGAGGAAAAACTGATCAAAATTTAATAGTAATAATAGAACCTCAAAGAGAGTTGTGCTTGATCCTCAAAAGAAAATAATGTTGGAGACTTAGCCTTCCGTTAATCAGTAGAAAACGAAATTGTAGTAGAAAACGAAGAAAACTAGAATTCTTCTCCAAAATGAAAAAGTGTCTAAAAGAATAAGAGAAGCCTAAAACTTAAAATGAAAAAGGAGAGAGAGCCTAAAACTAGAACCTTGGTGCTGTTATATAGTTTTCAGCCCCAAAGCTTACAAATTTGTTTTAAGTCCAAGCCCATAAATAAAATAAAATCTAGATAAGACAAAATCTAGATGAAATAATATCTAGATGAAATAAAATCTAGATAAGATAAGATCTAGATGAAATAATATCTAGATGAGATAAAATCTAGATAAGATAAGATTTGGTAGAATAAAATTAGTCTGTTCTCTTCAAGTCCAAGCCCAATTCTGGATTCAAGCCCAATTGCTTATAATTCTCCTGAAATTAAATTAAAAACACAAAATTAGTCCAATAGGCCCAAATGATAAAACTGCATAATTAATTTGACAATTAAGGTTAATCAGTAATTAAAATGGTGACAAAAAGGATTAAGAAATAGGAGAAAATGATGACACATCAAATCCCCTCACACTTAGCTCTTTGCACTCCTGGGCAAAATAAAAAAAAACAAAGCAAGGGACAAATCCATAGACATTAAAGAGAAACAAATAGACACAACAGCAATTACATATTTCTCAATGAATCTCATGGATTGAAAAGAATGGGTAACATCCAACACGTAAAGAGTTCAAGAATCAAGGTCATCATGAAAATCATCCAAGCATCTCAAACATGGCATGATAGTCAATCAACTCAAGAATGAAAAGGTATAAAGCCTCACAAGATATGCACTCTATCTCTCAAGTGTCTAGGCTACTGTTTACTCTCAGAGCACCCATGAAAACAAACACCACATAGACTTGGCAAGACTCTAAAATTGACAACCAGATCACAAACACATGCACCTGAGGATCAAAAGGTCTTTTAAGGTTGTAATGGGGCCAAGGACAAGGTAGATGAAAGTATGGGATAGTAGCTAAAACCCAAAGGAATAGAGGAGCAATGGGGAATAAGTGGGAAGTAAGAAAAAGTAGTAAACCCCAAAACAAAAATTAAAAAGTAAACCCAAAACAAAATCAACCAAGTCCTTAAACCAATCCAAGTCTTCAAACTAAGACCTCATTTATTCAACTTCATTCTTTTTCTATTTATATATTTTTTTTATTTTTTTTAACGTGAACAGTATCAATTGAAAGCATTTGAAAAATAAAGCAATGATTAGGCAATATATGTATATACATCAAGCATGGCCAAAATACATCATCAAGCATGGCCAACAAAAAGATATCATCCAATGAAACATACCCCCCCCCCCCCCCACACTTATTCCCAAAACAATTCCGAAGCTCCAAAATTCCTTAAGGGTAGGGTGAAATCATGGTTTTTCACTTAAGGCTTGTAATGAGCTCAAAACAAAGAAGGCAAACATAGGCTCAAAGGGGCTATCAAAGGAATTAATTCAGGGTAGGCTCATTTGGCTAGAGGCTTATAAGAATAAAATGCCTAAATCATCTCCCAACATGCATGTGAAGCAAGAAGTATCAACAAGAGTCAAGCCAAGGCTATTGTGCAAGTAATCAATAGGGCAAAACACACCGAATAAAATAGACGATGATGGCTCAAATTCTCACCAAGGGTAAATCTATCATTTTCAATTTGAACCTTCAAAACTAACTTGACATGTAGAGAAAAACAAGGATTTCAATTCACAGAATGCCAAGAAACTCCTATTTCAAAAACAATTACCCATTACCTGTACATAACCCAAAATTAATGTTGTACACAAACATAAAACCAAAATAACAAAATTAACCTAGAACCTAACAAACATAAACTAGAAAATCCCAAATAAAGAACAATCTCCCCCCCATACTTAAACAACACATTATCCTCAATGTAGCACAATCATAAGATCAAGAGAAATCAAAACAATCAATAAATTTGGACAAGTGCAATAAAAGTAAAGAAGGAGATAGAAAAAAGAAAACTCCCTAAGTCATGGCGGAAGTGAAATAGGGTGAAGTAAGGAGGTCTCCTCCACCACTACATCCACTAAGGAGGGATTTGTGAGGAATGGTTTCAGTCGGTGTCAAAAGCAAAAACTATCACTAATAGCTCCTTCTCTGTGGTAGTGTAATTTGCTTGGGTAGCATCCAAAGTTCTGGAAGCGTAGTAGATTACCCGAGGTAGCTTGTGAATCTTTTGAGCAAGGACAGCCCCCAATGCGTAATTGGATGCATCACACATTAGCTCAAATGGGGCTGTCCAATTAGGTGCCTAAATGATAGGGGTGGTAGTCACCGCACGCTTGAGGCAATCAAAAGCCTCTTTGCACCGGTCATCAAAATCAAACTCCACCTCCTTTTGCAGCAGATTGGATAGTGGAAGGGCCACTTTGATAAAATCCTTGATAAAGCGCCTATAAAACCCTGCATGACTAAGAAAAGAACAAACCTCTCACACGCAAGAGGGGTAAGGAAATTGTGAAATAACTTCTATTTTCGCAGGGTCTACCTCTATGCCCCTACTGGAAACGATATGCCCTAAAACTATACCTTGTTCTACCATGAAGTGACATTTTTCAAAATTTAGCACAAGGTTAGTTTCAATGCATCTATTAAGAACTCTATCCAGACTATCCAAACATGTATCAAAAGTGGATCCATAAACAGTAAAATCATCCATAAACACCTCTATGCAACTCTCTAAAAAATCACTGAAAATGCTAAGCATACTTCGCTGGAAGGTACCAGGGGCGTTACATAGGCCAAAGGGCATCCTCCTATAGGCAAAAGTGCCAAAGGGACAGGTGAATGTGGTCTCTTCTTAATCCTCAGGAGCAATATGAATTTGTAAATAACCAGAAAAACCATCAAGAAAACAGTAATGAGTCTTACCTGTCAAGCGCTCAAGCATTTGATCAATGAAAGACAGGGGAAAAAGATCTTTTCTGGTTACCTCATTCAGCCTCCTATAATCAATGCAGACTCGCCAGTTGTTCTGCACTCTTGTGGGAATAAGCTCATCCTTTTAATTCTTGATCACTCTGAGGCCTGTCTTCTTAGGAACCACTTGGACTGGACTCACCCACTTGCTGTCAGAAATAGGGTAGATGATTCCAGCTTGCAAGAGCTTGGTCACTTCCTTTTTCACCACATCTAGAATGAAGGGGTTGAGTCGCCGCTTAGCTCCATCCTCTAGAAGTATCCTATGCATGCAGGTAGATGGGCTAATACCAGGAATGTCTGCTAAAGTCCATCCAATGGCTTTCTTGTGCTTCTTGAGAACTAGCAACAACTTTTCCTCTTGCTTAGAATCAAGGAAGGCAAAGATGATCACAGGAATTTTTCCTTATCCACCAAGTAAGCATATTTGAGGGTTGCTGGTAAGGGCTTCAACTCTGGTGTGGGTGGTGGCTGAACAGTGGGAGGAACCATGGTAGGAGAAGAAGAAGGTTCCTCAGCCTGTACCTCATAAAGCAAGTCAGAAGTATATGTACTTCCTGCAACATGGTTAGTGCATTCTGACTCTAAAAAATCAACATCAAGAGGTACAACACCCAGAAAATCAGAACCAAACTCAAATTCAGATTCATTCTCAGCATAAAAATCAAACACAAGATCAAATTCAAACTCAGATTCAGATTCAATGCATAAGGAATGACAAATATGCAGATCAGATAAAAATGGATGTTTCCTACCATAAAGAACAGAATCAAAATCAAACATATAATTATCAACAATCTGATCAATTATTTCAGCACAAAAAATAGAATGATCCTCAGATGGATGTTTCATGGAATCAAGAATGTTAAAATGAACAACAATATCACCAAATTCCATAGACAATGTGCCAGCATAAACATCTACCTTTGTTCGGGCTATTTTCATAAATGGCCTGCCTAAAATAATTGGAACTGAACCATGGGAAAATCCCTCTTCAATATTAAAAACATAAAAATCAACAGGAAAAATTAGTCCACCAACCCGAACCAGCACATCCTCTATGAAACCTGCGGGGTAAGCAACACTTCTATTTGCCAAATGAATCACTACATCTGTTGATTGCAAAGGTCCAAGAGATAAAGAATTGAAAATGGACAGAGGCATGACACTAACTAATGCTCCTAGATCTGGCATGGCATTCTCAAATTTACTGTTCCCAATAATGCAAGGTATACAGAAAGTACCTGGGTCCTTACATTTCTCAGGAATGTGAGGAATAGATTTACCTATCAATGCTAACACATTTCTACCCATGCTAATCCTTTCATTTCCTTTGAGCTTCCTTTTGTGGGTGCACAGCTCCTTTAGAAATTTGGCGTATCTTGGAATTTGCTTGATGGCATCTAGTAGAGGTATGTTAACCTCTACTTTCCTGAAGGTCTCCAAGATCTCCTTTTCCGCTTCTTCCATTTTTTTGTTTGGAATCGCTCTAGGCAGGAATGGAAGAGGGATAGGAGGCTGCAGTAAGTTAGAATTACCATAAGAAGGTCCACCTGCATGAAAATTTTTGTTAAGAAGCTTTCTCTTTTGTGCAACTATCTCATCCTCTTTTTCAGGTGTAGAATGAAGCTTGACAGGTTCAGGTGCAGGTGCTGCTACTGGTAGAGGCACTTGAATTTGGTTGCCAGACCTCAAGGTGATGACACTCACATTTTTCGGATTCTGCACAGTTTTGGAAGGCAATTTTTCAGAATTTTGGGACTGAGCTTGATTCATCTGAGTAGCCATCTGCCCTATCTAATTTGTCAGACTCTGAATGGAGGCTCTTGTCTCTTGATGAAATTGCATATTCTGGATGGTCATTTGCCTCACTAACTCTTCTAAGGAAGGTTGAGGAGGGGCCTCAGTTGCTTGTTGTCTTTGTTGTTGCTGCTGCTGCTGTTGTTGTTTCTGCATTGGAGGAGGAACATATGGCTTGCTTGGACCAGCGACATTCTTAAAAGGAGGGACAGACTGTTGTTGTTGTGGAGGACTTATCCATCTCAGATTTGGATGATTCCTCCAACCTGGATTGTATTTGTTGCTTGAAAGGTCATAATTATTCTGCTGTTGTTGGTTTTGCTGCTACGGAGGTCTATTATAAATGTTTGCAGCATAAGCTTCAGGTTGTTCATTGACTCTAGATTCCTGCAAAGAAGGACAAAGATCTGAATGGTGATTTGCAGAAGAACATAGACCACAGACTCTTGCAACAGGTGTAGATTTCTAATTCATGGCAATATGGGTTACTAGGTTGACCAAGGCATCAAGTTTTCCTTCAAGCTTTTTATTTTCAGTAGATGAAGATGAATCCATGGCCACCTCATGGACTCCTCTAAGAACAATAGCATCATTTCTTGCACTGAATTGTTGGGAGTTGGAAGCCATCTTCTCAATCAAGTTCTTAGCTTCAGCAGGGGTCATATCACCAAGAGCTCCACCACTGGTAGCATCAGTCATACTCTTCTCCATGTTGCTAAGTCCCTTATAGAAATATTGAAGAAGTTGCTCAGAAATCTGGTGGTGAGGGCAGCTTGCACACAATTTCTTGAATCTTTCCCAGTACTCATACAAGCTTTCTCCACTAAGTTGCCTGATGCCTAAAATGTATTTTCTTATGGCAGTGGTCCTAGATGCAGGGAAGAATTTCTCCAAGAACACCCTTTTAAGATCATCCTAGCTGGAGATGGATCTGGGAGCAAGGTAGTACAACCAATCTTTTGCCACTCCCTCCAGTGAATGAGGAAAAGCCTTTAGAAAGATATGATCTTCCTGGACATCAAGGGGGCTTCATGGTGAAACAAACAATATGGAACTCCTTAAGATGCTTATAAGGATCTTCACCTGCAAGACCATGAAACTTGGGCAGCAAATGTATTAGTCCAGTCTTGAGAACATATGGAACACCCTCATCAGGATATTGAATGCACAAGCTTTCATAAGTGAAATCAAGTGTAGCCATCTCCCTAAGAGTTCTCTCACGAGGTGGAGTTTGAGCCATATTTTCATAATGTTAAAAATCAGAATGCTCAAAATTAGGATGTTCAAAATTACCAACCACAGAATGCTCAGACTTACCATTAACTGAATGCTCGGGATGCTCAAAAGGCACAAAATGTTCAGGGTAATCAAGATGCACACTATGCCTAATTAATCTATTAAATGTTCTATCTATTTCAGGATCAAAGGGTTGTAAGTCGCCTGGATTGCCTCTAGTAATGCACTATATGCAGCAATTCATGTGTTTCTCAAACAAGGCAAAAAAAGGTGGGTTAAAACTATAGCTATACTCAAACGATATCCAAATGAGCTGAAATTTTGTGAGCAACACCCTAAAATCATAAAAAGATAGCACAAAAATTTTCAGACAAAAATTCAAAGTCTAACTATGGAAACTGCCTAAGGAAAGTTTAGAAAAATAGAACAATAAAACTTGAAAAAAAAACTAGTAAACAGGCGAGTTTGGCTAGTTAGAGACCTCAACCGAGCTCCGCTGGGTTGCCACGATATGGGAAATTTTTTTCTACCCCAAATACATATATAATAGTAGTTATTCTGATACCCGGAGCAAAAGTTATGGCCGTTTGAAGTTTTGCTAAACACAAGTTCTCAAATTTTTTTGAATCTCTCAAATCCGGCCACACCAAGTGTTCCTGGTATTTTTCACACATAATATGAATCAAAAGAACCTACCACACAAAAATTCAGCCAAAAATAACAACCCTAACCATCAAAACAAAAATCGTCAATTAAATTGTAAACAATCGTCGCTAATTCAGTCACTAATGTAATGTTGTGTGAACAGTAACACAGAATCAGTCTCTAATTTCGTCGATAAGCACTATTCACAGCAAAACATAAAACTGAAACAGGGGAAACGCTGAACAAGGGGTACTACTAAATTGCAAAACAGGACATCAAATAAAACAGAACAACACATTAACACAACATACTAATACCACACTAACATGACAAAAACACACTAAACAAAAGAAGTAAACATAAAACAACTAAACATAAAACAGGAATCACTAGCTATTATGAACTTTTGGACAACTGCTCCCCGGCAACGGTGCCAATTTTGATCGAGGCTGTACCCGAATCAAATAAACATTAAAAATGCAGCATCTAGGAAGTGATCCTAGGTCATCTCCCAACGAGCAATGGTCAACCAAACGTTCATAACAGATAGTAGTAAAACAGTAACAAATTGGGGGGGAGGGGGGTTTGTTTGTCTTTGTAAATTAAACAGCGAGTAAAATTGAATTAGAAATTATCAGAATTAAAACACGTTGCTTCCCCTTGATTCACAAGCAAGTCTCTTATCCTAGGTTATGAGAATTTACCTTTATCAGTTCAACCACTTAATCCAACCCTAAATTAAATTACTAAGCGAAATTTAACATAAGGCATTCATTATGTGATTAAATAACACATACACCAATTAATCATGAACGATCATTAAGCATGGACGTGAATTAAGTGCAAAGACAATTAATCAAGCACTAAGCATGCATGGATTAATAGCAACAAATACAGAGTAATTGGTGAAGAGGAAAAACTGATCATAATTTAATAGTAATAATAGAACCTCAAAGAGAGCTATGCTTGATCCTCAAGAGAAAACAACGCTGGAGACTTAGCCTTCCATTAATCAGTAGAAAACGAAGAAAACTAGAATTATTCTCCAAAACGAAAAAGTGTCTAAAAGAAGAAGAGAAGCCTAAAACTAAAAACGAAAAAGGAGAGAGAGCCTAAAACTAGAACCTTGGTTATGTTATATAGTTCTCAGCCCCAAAGCTTACAAGTCTGCTTTAAGTCCAAGCACATAAATAAAATAAAATCTAGATAAGATAAGATAAGACAAAATCTGGATGAAATAATATCTAGATGAAATAAAATCTAGATAAGATAAGATAAGATAAAATCTAGATGAAATAATATCTAGATGAGATCAAATCTAGATATGATAAGATAAAATCTAGATGAAATAATATCTAGATAAGATAATATTTGGTAGAATAAAATTAGTCTGCTCTCTTCAAGGCCAAGCCCAATTCTGGATTCAAACTCAATTGCTTATAATTCTCCTGAAATTAAATTAAAAACACAAAATTAGTCCAATAGGCCCAAATGATAAAACTGCATAATTAATTTGATGATTAAGGCTAATCAGTAATTAAAATGGTGACAAAAAGGATTAAGAAATGGGAGAAAATGATGACACATCAAATCTAGATTTTATCTTATCATATCTAGATTTGATCTCATCTAGATATTATTTCATCTAGATCTTATCTTATCTTATCTAGATTTTATTTCATCTCGATTTTGTCCTATCTTATCTTATCTAGATTTTATTTTATTTATGGGCTTGGACTTAAAACAGATTTGTAAGCTTTGGGGCTGAGAACTATATAACAGCACCAAGGTTCTAGTTCTAGGCTCTCTCTCTCTCTATCTCTCTTTCGTTTTAGTTTTAGAGTGCTACTCTCAATTCATTTTAGTCTCTTTTTCATTTTGGAAGAATAATTCTAGTTTTCTTCGTTTTTTACTGATTAATGGAAGGCTAAGTCTCCAGCGTTGTTTTCTCTTGAGGATCAAGCACAGCTCTCTTTGAGGTTCTATTATTACTATTAAATTCTGATAAGTTTTTCCTTTTCACCAATTACTCTGTATTTGTTGCTATTAATCTATGAATGCTTAGTTCTTGATTAATTGTTTCTGCGCTTAATTTATGTTCATGCTTAATGATCGTTCATGATTAATTGGGGTATGTGTTGCTTAATCACATAATGAATGCCTTATGTTAAATTTTGCTTAGTAATTTAATTTAGGGTTGGATTAAGTGGTTGAATTGGTAAAGGATAAATTCTCGCAACCTAGGATAAGAGACTTGCTTGTGAATCAAGGGGAAGCAATGTGTTTTAATTCTGATGTTTTCTAATTCAATTTTACTCGCTGTTTAATTTACAAAAACAAACAAACCCCCCTCCCGCCCAATTCGTTACTGTTTTAATACTATCTGTTATGAACGTTTGGTTGGCCATTGCTCGTTGGGAGACGATGTAGGATCACTTCCTAAATACTGCATTTTAATGTTTATTTGATTCGGGTACGGCCTCGATCAAGAAGTCAAAGACTAGAATGAGCAGTGAAAGGGTAAATCACCTTTGGAGGTTTAATTCCAAATCGAAGAAAGAGCTCAGGATTCATCAAAGGTAGTTCAATTGACTCCCTTAATTCCCCAATCTGATCAGATAAGCCACCAACAGTTGAATAGCTGATATAGAAGAAAACTGATAAATTGTATAACCTTTTGAAACGTGAACACTCAGTATCGATGCACATACAAATTTGAATAACCGTTTGCATAATATTTGAATTTACTAATAGATAAGACAGGAGCAGGTCCCCATAAATCACAATGTATTTTTTCAAAGATAAAAGAACTAGAGTGTTCAAAAGAAGAGAAAGGCAATTTAGTAAGTTTTCCCAATTGACAACTATCACAAAGATGTTCAGATTTCAAGGTTCCAACTACATCAATTAATCCTTTGTTCTTTAGTAATTGTAAAGCCTTTATTTGAGGATGTCGTAGACGTTGACGCCAAATGTTTGCTGATCCTGATTTGAAACGATTAGAAAAATATGATTCTGGCATAGGGGAGAGAACAGGAAGTCACCCTTGTGCCTCTCGGTGATAATTGGTTTCTGTGTTTCTTGTTCCTTAACACAAAAATCAGAATTAGAAAACTCACAATTAATAGGAAATTGTTTTGTTAGTTGGCTTATAGAAAGCAATTTTTTTGTTAAATCAGGGACAAGTAAGACATCATGAAGAGGTAGAGTAATATTTTTTTGCTTAATGAATGTGTCTCCAATACCATGAATTAGGAGAGAAGAACCATCAACAATAAGCACAGAGTCTGTACCTAAATATTGTTGGATATTACTCAATATACTAGCTTTACCTGTCATGTGATTAGAGGCCCCGGTGTCAGAGGTCCATTCTGTTTCAACAATTGTGTTGTCTAAGGTAAGGGCTGCAAGTGCTTGAGGTATATCATCAGATTGAGTTGGTTTCTTGGACACCCACCAACATATCTTTGCTATATGGCCCATTTTATCACAATATTGACATTTTGCATTCTGATACTGTTCTCATTCTACAAAGTCATATGAAGTTGTCCTGGAGGTGGAGGACATCTCTGTTGTGTGCTCATAATGGTTTGGCTTTTATTTTGGTTCCTGGGTTATTGAGCCTGAAATTCTCTCCCAATTGACATGAAGGTTTGAGAATTCCCTGACGTTGAGAGGAAAACTGATGAGATCGTTGTTGTTCGCCATAGAAAGCCACTTGAGGAGTGGAAGAGTTGTGCGCATTGGAATGATTGGAGAACCAATTGCGACATTGATCATGGCTTTAGAGTTGTGAGATTAACTCAGAGTATGATGGCCTTAGAGGTTTTAGCATGGTTGTTGTGAATGTTTCATACTCATGCCCGAGGCTTGTGAGGAAATAGAAAACTTTATCTTTGTCTGGGACAGGTTTCCCAATTGCAGCAAGGTTGTAGCATAAACCTTTGAAAATGCGGATGTGTTCACCAATACTTTGATCATCTTCCTTATGGAGGTATGTGATCTATTGACGGAGTGTGAATCCACGTTCTTGCGAGTCTTCCGCATATAAATATTTAAGTGTAGTCCAAATAGGATGGGCAGTGTCTAAGCCAACAACGAGTCCAAGTGCTTCCTCAGAGAGTGTTCCAATTATCCACCCTCGAAGAAGACAATCTGTCTTGCGACAAGCAATGAATTCATCAGTTAATTTTGGAACAAAATTTTTTGTGTTTGTTGTGTCATTGGAATTTGGTGTGGTGTTGTCGCAACCTACCCTTCGGCGGGAGGGCGACGCGTGACTCGCGGGATGCGTGTTCCACGAAAGGAATACGCGCGGAGTCGCCACCAACGTTTATTTGAGGAAAACGTCGGAAAAACCGGAAAAGACGCGATCTACGAACTTTTTAGTGAAAGGTTCGGGAGTTGTATTTACGCACGGGGAAGGTATTAGCACCCCACACGCCCGTCCCAAGGGACGACAGCCTTTAATCGAATGTGCAAACATGACTTTGATTTTTATGTTCCCTTTTATGTTCTTATATCCTTCATACCCTTTTTATATTTTTTCTTTTTTGTGGTCGACAAGGGTGTTTCCCTTTGCTCCTACGTATTCCTCAATTTGGGATGAGAAAATCAGACCTACGTAGTTCTTTTGGAACAAAGTGTTTGGTTAAGTTTGTTTATGTCTTTTTTGCAAAATATGTTTTTATTTGAACAAAAGGTCATTTAAGGTGTTGGACCATTAAACGTTTTTTTGATTTTGAAAGATGAGAAACGTTAAGGCATTGGACCATTAACGATCTCTTGTTTTTGAAAGGAGAGAAACGTTTAAGGCATTGGACCATTAACGATCTCTTGTTTTTGAAAGGAGAGAAACGTTAAGGCATTTGGACCATTAACGATCTCTTGGGGTGGTCGACAAAAGCGGGGCTTTTGCTCCTACGTATCCTCAATGAGGAACTCAGACCTACGTAGTTCTTTCTTATCAAGTGATTCTTTTTTACTTAAGTGGTGATCATTTTAAGGCGTTGGACCTTAAAAATGATCCATTTTACTTAGTGAGGAATTGAAATGACGAACTTCAGAAGCCTATTTTTGTGGACGAGCTTGACTAGGCGAGTTGATTTTAGCCTTAGTTTCACTTTAGTTATTAATCAATTCGGTTAAGAATGAGAAATCCCAAAGAGAAAACGTCCGATTGATTTTCCGCTTTATTTTACTAAAAGATGTCTTTTGATTATTATATTATTTTTTTACCTCTTTTTGATTTCCAACGTGGTTACGGCACGACCGAACGGTCGGAATTGATTTTAACCGAAGTTAATGGATAATACAATTCAAACGTTCGGTGGAAATTTATTTTATTTTTAAGTTAAGCGAGAAATGACTTAAGTAAAATGGCTTAAGCACGTCAACAGGGGGTATAAAAAGTAAACAAAACGAGAATAAAAATGCACGAAACACAATGTGGACCACTACGGGTACATAGAATGAATCGAAAAGCTTGGTTCGAGGTACTTACCCGTTGAAGATCGAAGAACGATGAAGAACGAATGAAGAACGTCGAAGAACGGTTTGAAACCTTTGCGAGATTCCTCACGGAAAACGTTACGGAAACGTTTCGGAAGCGCCTCGGCTTAGATTTTCTTCACGGAAACAATTTTTCCAAGCAAATTCGAAAGAGAGAGAAGTGCCTAAGGGGCTGGACCATTTCCTTCTTGCTTTCCTCCCCTATTTATAGCAAAATAGGGGAGGTGGTTGCCGCCCAGCTCGCCCAGGCGAGCTCAGCTCGCCCAGGCGAGCAGGGTTGCTTCCTCCAGAAGCAACCGCCTTCTGGAGGAATCTTCTGGAGGGCCCAAATGGGCCTGGGTGCTATTTGCACCCCCATTTTTACTAAGTACACCCCCCTCTGCTGTTTTTTGGTGATTCTTTTTTCGTAAAGTTACGGAAACTTACGAATTTCGTAACGATACTTGTTTTCTTTCCGTAATGTTACGGAACCTTGCGGATTACATAATCATCCCCTTTTTGACTTACGGAATGTTACGGAACCTCACTTAATTATGCAACGATGCTTCCATTTGATTTCCGGTGTGTCACGGAAACTTACGGATTGTGCATCAATATTTTTTTGGTTTTTCGGCATGTCCTGGAATTTCACAAATTGCCTAATGATGGATGCCAAGCACCTCACAAGGACCAAAGAATGGTCGCATGTCATCAAGCAAAGGTCCCCGGACGAAATTAGGGTATGACAGGTGTATTGAGGGGGGGCTGGATCATCATTCGTAAGGGGACTGATCAAGGCCGTACCCGAATCAAATAAACATTAAAAATGCAGTATCTATGAAGTGATCCTAGGTCGTCTCCCAACGAGCAATGGTCAATCAAACGTTCATAACAGATAGTAATAAAACAATAACGAATTGGGGGGGGGGGGTTGTTTGTTTTTGTAAATTAAAGAGCAAGGGAATTTTAATTAGAAAATATTAGAATTGAAAACACGTTGTTTCCCCTTGATTCACAAGCAAGTCTCATATCCTAGGTTACGAGAATTTATCCTTTATCAGTTCAACCACTTAATCCAACCCTAAATTAAATTACTAAGCGAAATTTAACATAAGGCATTCATTATGTGATTAAGCAACACATACACCAATTAATCATGAACGAAATTGATCATTAAGCATGAACATAAATTAAGCGTAGGTGCAATTAATCAAGCACTAAGCATGCATGGATTAATAGCAACAAATATAGAGTAATTGGTGAAGAGGAAAAACTGATCAGAATTCAATAGAAATAATAAAACCTCAAAGAGATTTGTGCTTAATCCTAAAGGGAAAACAACGCTGGAGACTCAGCCTTCCATTAATCAGTAGAAACAAATTGTAGATTGAAACAAAAAACAAAATTTTATTGCTACATAAATAGTAAAAACTGGAATTGCAAAACCTAAAATTATTCTTTCTCCCTAAAACGAAAAGAGGAGAGAGAGGAGGAGAAAGCCTAAAACTAGAACCTTGGTGCTGTTATATAGTTCTCAGCCCTAAAGCTTACAAATCTATTTTAAGTCCAAGCCCATAAATAAAATAAAATCTAGATAAGATAAGATAAGACAAAATCTAGATGAAATAATATCTAGATGAAATAAAATCTAGATAAGATAAGATTTGGTAGAATAAAATTGTCTGCTCTCTTCAAGTCCAAGCCCAATTCTGGATTCAAGCCCAATTGCTTATAATTCTCCTGAAATTAAATTAAAAACACAAAATTAGTCCAGTAGGCCCAATTGATAAAACGGCATAATTAAATTGACAATTAAGGCTAATCAGTAATTAAAATGGTGACAAAAAGGGTTAAGAAATAGGAGAAAATGATGACAAATCAAATTCCCTCACACTTAGCCTTTTGCACTCCTGGGCAAAAAAAAAAAAAAACAAAGCAAGGGACAAATCCAGAGACATTAAAGAGAAACAAACAGACACAACAACAATTACATATTTCTCAATGAATCTCAAGGAATGAAAAGAATGGGTAACATCCAACGCATAAAGAGTTAAAGAGTCAAGGCCGTCATGAAAATCATCCAAGCATCTCAAGCATGGCAAGATAGTCAATCAGCTCAAGAATGAAAAGGGATAGAGCCTCACAAGATATGCACTCTATCTCTCAAGTGTCTTGGCTACTGTTTACTCTCAGAGCACCCATGAAAACAAACACCACATAGACTTGGCAAGACTCTAAAATTGACAACCACATCACAAGCACATGCACATGAGGATCAAAAGGTCTTTTAAGGTTGTAATGGGGCCAAGGACAACGTAGATGAAAGTATGGGATGGTAGCTAAAACCCAAAGGAATAGAGGAGCAATGGGGAATAAGTGGGAAGTACGAAAAAGTAATAAACCCCAAAACCAAAATTACAAATTAAGCCTTAGAAAATAAACCCAAAACAAAATCAACCAAGTCTTCAACCAATCCAAGTCTTCAAATCAAGATCGCATATATATATATATATATGATTTTTTAATTTTTTTTTGAACGTGGACAGTAGCATTTGAAATCAATTGAAAAAATAAAGCAACAATTAGGCAATATATGTATACATCATCAAGCATGGCCAATAAAAACATATCATCTAATTAAACATACCCCCCCCCCCCCCTCTCACACTTATTCCCAAAACAATTCCAAAGCTCCAAAATTCCTTAAGGGTAGGGTGAAATCCTGGTTTTTCACTTAAGGTTTGTAATGAGCTTCAAAACAAAGAAAGGGGGACATAGGCTCAAAGGGGCTATCAAAGGAATTAATTTAAGGTAGGTTTATTTGGCTAGAGGCTTATAAGAATAAAATGCCTAAATCATCTCCCAACATGCATGTGAAGCAATAAGTATCAACAAGAGTCAAGCCAAGGCTATTGTGTAAGCAATCAATGGGGCAAAACACTCCGACTAAAATAGATGATGATGGCTCAAATTCTTACCCAGGGTAAATCTATCACCTTCAATTCGAACTTTCAAAACTAACTTGACATGCAGAGAAAAACAAGGATTTCAATTCACAAAATGCCAAGAAACTCCTATTTCAAAAACAATTACCCATTACTTGTACATAACCTATAATTCAAAGAGAACATGCAATGTTGTACACAAAACATAAAACCAAAATAACAAAATTAACCTAGAAAACCTAACAAAATTAAACTAGAATACCCAACAAAATTAAAGGACAATCTTTTCCTCCCCCCCCTCTCACACTTAAACAACACATTGTCCTCAATGTAGCACAATCATAAGATCAAGAACAATCAAAGCAATCAATAAATTTGGACAAGTGCAATAAAAGTAAGGAAGGAGACAGAAAAAGAAAACTCCCTAAGTCATGGCGGAAAAGAGGTAGGGTGAAGTAATGAGGTCTCTTCCACCACTACATCCACTAAGGAGGGATTTGTGAGGAATGGTTCAGCCGGTGTCTATTGACCTTGAAGCCCTTTTCTGAGGATTCACTTTTGATCTCAACTGTACCATAAGGAAAAACATTAGTCACCACAGAAGGACCAATCCACTTTGACCTCAACTTACCACTCATGAGTCCGAGCCTAGTGTTATACAATAAAACTTTCTGTCCAACCACGAAGTCCTTCTTAGCTATCAAGCTGTCATGGAACTTCTTGGTCTTCTGCTTGTAGAATTTGGAATTCTCATAGGCTTCTAAACGGATCTCATCTAGCTCACTTAGTTGCAACTTCCTTTCCTCTCCATCCTGATCAATAGAGAAGTTGCAGGTCTTTACAGCCCAATAGGCTTAGTGCTCTATCTCTACAGGAAGATGACATGCCTTGCCAAAGACAACCCGATAAGGAGACATTCCTATGGGTGCTTTGTAGGCATTCCTATGCGCCCAAAGAGCATCATCTAGCCTAGTGCTCCAATCCTTTCTGTTCAGCTGCACAATCTTCTCCAAGATACTTTTTATCTCCCTGTTTGAAATCTCAGCCTGCCCATTAGTTTGGGGGTGGCAAGGTGTGGAAATTCTGTGCATGACCCCATACTTTTTGAGCAAGGCATACATGGATTTGTTACAAAAATGGGTGCCTTGATCACTAACGATGGCTCTAGGAACTCCAAACCTGCAAAACAGATTAGATCTAACAAAATCCACAACGACCTTAGCATTGTTAGTTCTGATGGGTTTGTCTTCCACCCATTTTGAAACATAATCAACAGCAAGGATAATATAAACAAAACCAAAAGAGACAGGGAAAGGCCCCATAAAATCTATACCCCAGACATCAAACACCTCACAGAATAACATGGGTTGTTGAGGCATTTGTTGTCTCCATGAAGGTGAGCCGCCTGCTCTCTAACAAGGCTCACAAGTGATACATATTCTCCACGCATCCTTGAAGATGGTGGGCCAATAGAAACCATAGTCAAGCACCTTGCGCACTGTTCTTTGTATGCCAAGATGGCCACCTGGTGTGGAAGAATGACAGAATTACAGGACTGAGTCAATCTCATGGTCTAGAATGCATCTTCTAATAACCTGGTCACTGCACAACTTCCACAAATAGGGGTCATCCGAAATATAATGCTTAGCATCGCTCTTAATTTTATCATTTTGAGCTTTAGATGCTAAGGGAGGAAAAACAGAAGCAACCAAATAATTCACAATATTAGCAAACCAAGGAGTGGGAAAGGAATTAGAAATACTATACAAAATGTACAAATGGTCATCCGGAAAATCATCCCGAATGGGTGAGTCCTCAAACGCACGCTCAATCCTACTCAGGTGGTCAGCCACGAGGTTCTATGCACCACTCCGATCACGGATCTCCAAATCAAACTCTTGGAGCCAAAGCATCCACCTGATCAATCTAGGCTTTGATTCAGCCTTCTTCAACAGGTACTTCAGAGCTGCATGGTCAGTATAAACAATAACACGATTACCAAGCAAATATGAACGAAATTTTTCAAGAGCAAAAACTATCGCTAATAGCTCCTTCTCTGTGGTAGTGTAATTTGCTTGAGCAACATCCAAAGTTCTGGAAGTGTAGTAGATCACTCGAGGCAGCTTATCAATCTTTTGAGCAAGGACAACCCCCAATGCGTAATTGGATGCATCGCACATTAGCTCAAATGGGGTTGTCCAATCAGGTGCCTAAATGATAGGGGTGGTAGTCACCGCACGCTTGAAGCAATCAAAAGCCTCTTTGCATTGGTCATCAAAATCAAACTCCACCTCCTTTTGCAGCAGATTGGATAGTGGAAGGGCCACTTTGCTAAAATCCTTGATAAAGTGCCTATAAAAGCCTGCATGACCAAGAAAAGAACGAACCTCTCTCACGCAAGAGGGGTAAGGCAATTGTGAAATAACTTCTATTTTTGCAGGGTCTACCTCTATGCCCCTACTGGAAATGATATGCTCTAAAACTATACCTTGTTCTACAATGAAGTGACAATTTTCAAAATTCAGCACAAGGTTAGTTTCAATGCATCTACTAAGAACTCTATCCAAACTATCCAAACATACATCAAAAGAGGATCCATAAACACCTCTATGCAACTCTCTAAAAAATCACTGAAAATGCTAAGCATACACCGCTGGAAGGTACCAGGGGCGTTGCATAGGCCAAAGGGCATCCTCCTATAGGCAAAAGTGCCAAAGGGACAGGTGAATGTGGTCTTTTCTTGATCCTCAGGAGCAATATGAATTTGTAAAAAACTAGAAAAACCATCAAGAAAACAGTAATGTGATTTACCTTCCAAGCGCTCAAGCATTTGGTCAATGAATGGCAGGGGAAAATGATCTTTTCTGGTTACCCGGTTCAGCCTCCTATAATCAATGCAGACTCGCCAGTTGTTCTGCACTCTTGTGGGGATAAGCTCATCCTTGTCATTCTTGATCATTGTGAGGCCTGTCTTCTTAGGAACCACTTGGACTGGACTCACCCACTGGCTGTCAGAAATAAGGTAGATGATTCCAGCTTGTAAGAGCTTGGTTACTTCCTTTTTCACCACATCTAGAATGACGGGGTTGAGTCACCGCTGTGGCTGCCTCACTAGCGTAGCTCCATCCTCTAAAAGTATCCTATGCATGCAGGTAGATGGGCTAATACCAGGAATGTCTGCTAAAGTCCATCCAATGGCTTTCTTGTGCTTCTTGAGAACTAGGAACAACTTCTCCTCTTGCTCAGCAGTAAGGGAGGCAGAGATGATCACTGGAAATTTTTCCTTGTCCTCCAAGTAATCATACTTGAGGGTTGCTGGTAAGGGCTTCAACTCTGGTGTGGGTGGTGGCTGAACAGTGGGAGGAACCAGGGTAGGAGAAGAAGAAAGTTCCTCAGCCTGTACCTCATAAAGCAAGTCAGAAGTATATGTACTTCCTGCAACATGGTTAGTGCATTCTGACTCTTAAAAATCAACATCAAGAGGTACAACACCCAGAAAATCAGAACCAGACTCAAATTCAATTTCACTCTCAGCATAAAAATCAGATACAGGATCAAATTCAAACTCATATTCAAATTCAATGCATAAGGAATAAGAAGTATGCAGATCAGATAAAAATGGATGTTTCCTACCATGAAGAACAAAATCAAAATCAAACATATAATCATCAACAATATGATCAATTATCTCAACATGAAAAATAGAATGATCCTCAGATTGATGTTTCATGGCATCAAGAATGTTAAAATGAACAACAATATCACCAAATTCCATAGACAATGTGCCAGCATAAACATCTATCTTGGTTCAGGCTGTTTTAATAAATGGTCTGCCTAAAATAATTGGAACTGAACCATGGGAAAATCCCTCTTCCATATTAAGAACATAAAAATCAACAGGAAAAATAATTTCACCAACCCGGACCAGCACATCCTCTATGAAACCCCTGGGTTAAGCAACACTTCTATTCGTCAAATGAATCACCACATCTGTAGATTGCAAAGGTCCAAGAGATAAAGAATTGAAAATGGACAAAGGCATGACACTAACTGATGCTCCTTGATCTAGCATGGCATTCTCAAATTTATTGTTCCCAATAATGCAAGGTATACAGAAAGTACCTGGGTCCTTACATTTCTCAGGAATGTGAGGAACAAATTTACCTATCAATGCTGACACATTTATGCTCATGCTAATCCTTTCATTGCCTTTGAGCTTCCTTTTGTGGGTGCACAGGTTCTTTAGAAACTTGACATATCTTGGAATCTGCTTGGTGGCATCTAGGAGAGGTATGTTCACCTCTACTTTCCTGAAGGTCTCCAAGATCTCTTTTTCCACTTCTTCCATCTTTTTGTTTGGAATTGCTCTAGGTAGGAATGGAAGAGGGATAGGAGGCTGCGGTAAGTCAGAATTACTAGAAGAAGGTCCACCTGCATGAAAATTTTTGTTAGGAAGCTTTCTCTTTTGTGCAAGTATCTCATCCTCTTTTTCAGGTGTAGAATGAAGCTTGACAGGTTCAGGTGCAGGTGCTGCTACTGGTGGAGGCACTTGAATTTGGTTGCTAGACCTCAAGGTGATGGAACTCACATTTAAAATGATAACTTTTAATTTCTATTAAAACCTTTCAGCTTCCTTCCATTAATTTCTATTCAATCAATTTTTTTAATTATGGCTTGATCGTTATAAATTTAATTTGTGAGTGCACATTATAAATCTAATTTATAAAAAAACATTTCAAATTTGTAGAAATTGTGTAGGTGAATATTTTTAAAAAGTTGGAGTATAAATACCGTGAAAAAATCTTGCATGAATTAACAAATTTAGCAAGGGTCTTAAGATTTTATGTTATTTATCATGTCATTAATTATTATATTTCTGCCTATATTCTTTCTCACATTATGAACGAAATGAAATAATCATGTTTCCATTATAAAAATTAAAAAAGTGGGTGAATTTTAAGAATATTTTTTTTATTTTTAAATTAATATTAAACTCTATTATTTTATTAGTTTTCTCAACTTCTATTTAATTTAATAAATCACTATTTTAAAAACTAATAATCCAGCCTCCATAATTATAAATGTTAGATCACAATAAATCATATCAACTGTGGTCAAATTAAAGTTTTAGTTTAGTGTCTCAAAAATGTTAAAATAAAGGTTACATAATTGGATAACATCAACTGAAATTTACTTCAAACATTTTACTACTTCAACAAGGACCTACTCGGCTAAAATAACACTCAATGGTTTACAGTGATCGACTTCTCTATGAACTTAGGAGTTTAGTCCCTATAAGGATCTCACCAAAAAACTTAAACTTACTTGAATCATCTCTAACAAGGGCTAAGGGTAGTTCAAGGAATCCTAAAATAACTTTTTGGTTCGACTACTAATTAAGGGTGACTTATCTTAATCTTAGGTTTCCTCTCATCTCAAAAAAACTTCTGCTTAAGAAGGATTTATGGTTATCTCTCACTTAGACATAGCATACTCTAAAGATCATCCTCATCTATCTAAAATGCATAGCAAAACACTTAACATGTAAGTTGATTCTCAAGGGTCTATAACAACTTATGATACACCCCATAATCCAACTTAACTGGAAATACACTAAGCACTAATCATCAAAACCACTACAAGGGCTAACTCAGGGTGGGAGATCCCGTCCATGCATCCCATGAACACACAGGGGCATTGATCTTATCAAGACATGACCAGGTACACATAAAGGCCATGAAAGGTACTAAGGTAGTCATTGGAGCATCCTTAGACTTTTCCCATATTAAGATAAGGAGAACTAAGATTTATCTCGCTAATCATACAACTATCATTATTAATCCTTTAGGTCACCTACCTTATGCAAGAACACTCACTCTCAAACCTTTCCATGCTTAGCAATTAATGCCTTACTAATTACCTTACACTCTTCTTAAGGTTTCACACTAAACCTCTTTGTTGGATCAAGTGGTCTCGGAATAATTAAGAAGGGGGGATTGAATTAATTATTAATAAGCCTTGACTAATTAAAAACTTATCCTTCTTAATGTTACTACATTCAATTAGGCTTTACTACTAAGTTATTAGAAAGTAAAGAACAAAAGTAAAGCGGAAATAAAAAGTACACAGTGGAAATTAAAGAGTGTAGGGAAGAAGAAGACAAACAGAAGATTTATACTGGTTCAGCAACAACCCATGCCTACATCCAGTCCCCAAGCAACCATCGGTTCTTGAGATTTCTTTCAACCTTGTAAAATCCTTTACAAGCCAAAGATCCACAAGGGATGTATCCTCCCTTGTTCTCTTTGAACAACCAAGTGGATGTACCCTCCACTTGAACTGATCCACAAGAGATGTATCATCCCTTGTTCTCAGTATAACAACCCAAGTAGATGTACCCTCTACTTGTGCCACAAAGGATGTACCCTCCAATGTGTTAGGACAAAGAATTCTCAAGCGGTTAGTCCTTTGAATTCTCTTGAAAGTGAGAAGGGAGACATAAAAGAATTCAGGCGGTTAGTCCTTCTATTCTTTTGGCAAAGGGAAAAGAGAAGAAAAGATAGCACACTTTTGTTTTCTGCAGAATTTTCACTTGCAGAAAAACATGGTTTGGAAAAACAAAACTTAGAAAGATTTTTGGCAAAGGAAGAACAAGAAGAGAGATGAGTAGAAAGGACTTCTTAGAAGTTCTCAAAAATTGTTAAAGAGTTGTAAAAGTTCTTTTGAATGCAAGTCAAGGTCTTACTTTTATAGACTCTTCGTGTCTGGTCAAGAAAACCATTGGAAGAGTTATAACCTTGAGAAAATCATGTCAAGAGTTACAACTTTTGACCTTTTATTCAAAAGTTATCACTGGTAATCGATTACCATAATTATGTAATCAATTACACAATGCATTTTATGAAAAGTTGTGACTCTTCACAATTGGATTTGAATTCCAACATTCAGATACACAGGTAATCAATTACCAATATAGTGTAATCGATTACCCTATTTGAAAAATATTTTGGAACATTGCAAATCAATTAAAAACATTTTGAAATCAAATTTGGTCACTGGTAATCGATTACCAGAGAGTAAATACTCTGGTAACTTAGAAAATTTTGAGAAAACTCTTTCGTAAAACAAAATTGTGCTATGTTTGGATTTTTTGAAAAAATACTTCCCTTGTGAAGTCTTGACTGTTGCTTCTCGATTTCTTCTCTTGAATCTTGAAATCAACTTCTCTTGAATCTTGAATCTTGATCTTGATTGTTCTTGAATCTTGAAACTTAATTGTTCTTGAATCTTGATTCTTTGAGACTTGATTCTTAAAGCCTGATTCTTTGGAACTTGCTTAACTCTTGATTCTTTGGCATCATCAAAATAATCTTGGAAGTCATTGCTTTCACACTCTAAACTATATTTCACAACTTTTTCAACTACTTTGTATTCTTAAACAACTTTTTACTAGTCATCTCCTAGGAACTACGGTTACAATTTTCTATGGGTACTGCACTTATAAGATTCTCAATCTTCCACTTAGGTGGTAACTAAGCATATCCTCAAGGAACACAAGTACATGACTTACTAAGTTTGACTTTCATCTACAGGTAACAAGGATCATGCCTACTCAAGTATTTCCTCTCCAAACATCTTAACATGATTGACAAGGGCGAAGTCTCTCTCTATTCATAACAGAAGTAACAACATGACAATATATCAAGTAGGTTGACAAGACATGATTGGAAGATGAGCAACCAATAACAAGATGGACACTTGATGGATTAGGAGACAATGATTTTAAATCAAGAATGATCACTTATTCATGATCAACAATAGACATTCCAAATGAATTCTAGAAACAAAAACATGATCACAGTGTACACATATATGAATACATCAACAATCACTTGATTGTGACATAAACATCAATAGTCAAACTGTTTGATGTAGGCTCATAACACAAAGAATGAATTATACTCAAGCTTGCAAGTGTAATCGAATTACTTGACTTAAGCACGAAACACAAAGAATATGTTGCACTAGAATCAAAAGGTACAGTCAAAAGAGTATTCTTTATGAAATATATCTCGATATGAGTCATAGAACTATAGAGTATCAGCATTGCTAAGAATAAGAAACCACAAACAACCATACTATCTATGCAATAAAGATAGAACACCATACTACAAGCATACTTAGAATAATAAGGTTCCTATAACAAGTATATAACGTACATATAAGAAGTAAGAATTAAATAGTCACTAAGGATGTATTTAATGAATCACAAGTCTCAACAATCACGTTTTTTATCACACACAAAGAAAAGAAGGGATTAGCCAACACAAGTTAACACATAGATTAAACACACCTATTCACAGCACACCTGAAAATTCAAGGTTCTTGACGACATTAATACACACATCAAGTTTTCAAGACAACTTGTATCACTTGATGGCTTGCCATGACATCCTACCGCACTTCACAAATTATAGAGATGGCCAATCTCATAACTCATGACTCAACAGTGGACTTATGGTATAGCAGACATTAAGGATGCAATGCACATCACAAGCATCATTCAATCTCATTTAATCATGCAAAGGAAAATACAATTAGTAATTCTAGCATGTTCAACAAAAGTATTCATAAGTAATCACACAGAGTGCACACCAGAATATGGTAAACACATAACACACTGGCCGAAAGGTTCGACCTGCTTTGATACCACTAAATGTGACACCCTTTACCCATACATATATGTACTAATAATAAAATGAATAATAAATTATAATTAATTAAAATTTTTTAAAACACGTTTAAATAAAAGTCTTTCAAAAGGGTAAAAGGCTCACATTCACTTTTCTAACATCATAATAAAACTTGTCCAAATAAATAATAAAACTTCTCGACTCAAAACAAGGTCGTCCAAGACTTCATACAATTAATATAGAAGCCTATACCCCAATGCCACATCCTATTAGAGCATTGTGTCCCGACGTCCTTCAACACAAGGTTCCTTAAAACAATTAACCTAGTCATCTGCTCCCCCAAACACAGAGTTCAAGATCATCACAGGATCCAAACACAAACAACACACAGGGAATGAGTTATCACATTCCTAACTAATAAAGAATTAAGACAACTAGATATACATATCATATAAATGAGATACAACTTACTTCAACATAGCTCGCGTAATTCCACCACTCTGTCATTTAAAATTCACTTTTCAATCATCAATCACATTACACATGAATCACACAATCCGATCATGACATAATAACACATCAATTTCATAATAAACAATTAGCAAGCCTTATGCAACAGTTATGCTAAGACTCAAGTCTATATGCAATATGGTACCATGTCAGTGAAAAACCACCATGGGGCACTTAGGAGTACATAACAAGACACACCATAAAATGGGTATGTCAGGTTACTATCACTAAGTAAAATCATAGGGAGACCAATCAGGATCACGCTGTTTTGCAAGAATGCTCCAACCATGTGGAATCGACATAGGCTTAAAGGAGCACTCAAACCGGGTGTATTTACCCCCAACGTACACTCCGAAGAGTCCGTCAGGGCCTCTCCCTCCTGATTCAGGTCCAACCCTAAAACAATTTTTTACATGCAGACATTGCTTATGAATTATACAATACCCACGACCTAACACTCGTGTTTTAAACACGTTTAACACATTGCGCTACAATTTAACACTGATTCTTAAATGGGAAACCTACACTTTCTCTTTAACATTGGTTCCTAAATAGGAAACCTACACTTTCTCTTTAACACTACGCATCAACACTTTTATCAAGATAATACTGGTCGGGTTATTGTATAATTCACAGCTCACAACACAAGTAATGTCACATCAAGTGTTAACCACACACTTATTCACAACCAAAACTCATATCACAATTTCACTTCTCATAATGTCACAATCCACCATCACATGTTTACATGCATCTCACAAATTAACACATGTTCAACTTTTCACTTATACTCAATCTCAATAACAATATTATAATCTCAAAGCAACACGTTATTACACACGTTATTACAATACCCACGACCTCACACTCGTGTTTCAAATACGTTTAATACATTACGCTAAAATTTAACACTAGTTCCTAAATAGGAAACCTACACTTTCTCTTTAACATTGCACATCAACACTTTTCTCAAAATAACACTGGTCAGGTTATTGTATAATTCACAACTCACAACACAATACATATATCTAAATACACATGTATTTCACCATTCATCATAGGTTCAATTTATCACATACTCAGAATTTGAATCACCTTTTCATAATTTCAATATAACAATTTATACAAAAGGTTATCACAACATGGGGAGTAAAAGCCCTCAAATATATATCAAAATCAATTAATCAAAATCATATGTACAAAAAAATGAAAACACCAAAGGCACTCTATTTTATCAACCAATTTGCATTAAGACATCAATATTGTACTTATAATCATAAAGGAGAAGTTATAATTCAATAAATATCCCAAAATAAACCTCAATTTAGCCCTCTAAGGATCCCTACACATGTTCATTCTAACCCTAATTGCGATAAACTCATCCCTTACTTCGATGTAGTCACTCAAGTGTTCTCCATTATCAATTGTGATGTTTCTGGTGCTCTCTAGAGCTCCTCCTCCAGTTGTTCTGTTAGGGTTCCCAAATGTTAGAGAGAAGGAGAAGGGATTGAAGCTTTCATTATATTAATTTGCAGATCCCAACGGTGAGGAAGTGCGGAAATAAATCTCAAACCTCATATAAAAAATTCACGACAATCCAACGGTTAACGAATCTAGAATTATAGTTTTATAGAGACAGTTTTGGATTTCCGCGAGAAAAGAAAAAGCTACGATGAAAAGGACATGTCTCTCAGCTTCAATAGACTTTTGTAATTTCCAACGGTGAGAATATCCAAAAATGAGTTCGCCACCTGGTCCTCAAATTTCACAACGATCCAACGGTGAATGAGTCTGAGATCATCACTTTTCTAAGATAGGTTTGGTGGTATGCGAGAAAAAGAGAGGGTTTTGGGAGGAGGAGAGCGGAAAATGAAATTGAGAGAAAGAGGAGGTATTGTCAGTGTAAAAACTTACCTAACACATATCTATTTATAGCTAGGGTACTTACAACTTATTATTTACTCTATTGAACTCTATTTTATTCTCTATCCAATGAATAAATAAAATACTTTTTTTCTCAAACCATTATTTTAATTAATAAAGTTATTTCTCCTTATTTATTTAATTATAAAAACCTCATCATTTTTCTAAAATTCTATTTATTTATAAATAGAATCCCATTTAAATTAGTCTACCAAAAATGGGATGTTACACAACATATACACACACATAAACCCTAAGTCAGTGTTAAAGAGAGAGACACACACAACATGTTATACACAACATGTTATCCTCTTCTGCTTAGTGATTATTTCTACTTCTAGACCTTATCAGTTTCCGAAGATATTTAAATAAAAAAATTAATTTTTTTATGTTGCTTACTAATTAATATGAAAGTTTTATCTTAGTAGTTTATATTGACTTTTAATGCAAACTTTTATTATACAATTAAATTAATAAGTTGAAACTCTAATTCTAATTAGGGAATCAAAACAAGCATGTCAATTAAAAAATTGGGTGTAATATTTATGAAGGTTTTGTCCTCAACTTGACAAGGATAAGGTTCAATTTTAAGTGTGTTTTTGCAGACAGCTAGCATAATCTGAGTGTACATGCACGAGAATTAGGGCAAATGCACTTCAAATAAACTGCAGCCTCAATATTAACGATGGTGTTGAAAATTTATCTACCCAAATTACCCTTGTTGACTATGCTTTTCACAAATATAAGAACAGCTGCCATGCACTCCATAACACTAAGAGAGCTAGTGCAATTACGGTTGATAGTGAAATTAGGTGTAATAGATAATTTTCTTTATTTAGGCTACATACTAATAAGGGAACAATGGCTAAGAAAATTACTAAGAGAGAAAGAAAGGAGAAGGGAAGAGAGAGAGAGAATATTTTTCTCTTAAAGTTATTCCCTTTTTTCCTAGCACTCACGAAAAGGTTATAACAACCTTGATACAGGAATTCCTACGGGATCTGAGGACAAGTGTCCCTCTTACAAAATTGTAAAATAAACATAAACAATTTCCTAAATTACTTTTATTTCTGACTAGGGTCATATGGGTCAGATGTAGACTTTTAAATAAAGAGACCATTTTCAGTTGTGCTTGGGTCTATCTACCTGTTTTGGTGGCCCATTTTGTTTAATTGGGCTGTTTTGCTCTATATCACATACAAACTAAATTGTGAGTATCTAGATCTTATATATACCTTTTGCTTTTTTTTTTTTTTGCACTGAAGATCAAATGGAGAACCCTAAAGAAAATAACAAGGTAGAGAACCATCATACGGTGAATGCAGTTTTGAGTCTTGCTTTTGTCTTTTCTGCTACAAAACTAGTAAACGAATTCGAAGATGCAGAAGGTAATATGGATCCTAATCCAGAACAACAAATATTGGATCCTAAATTAAGAAGGTACCTTATCTGATTTGAGTTTCAATTTATTTTTGCAATAAGAAGGTTTTGTTTACATGTATTCCATTTAATGTATTCTTTAATTTCCTTTTAGAATATTTTCAAACTGATTTGCTGCCCAAAGATCAAGGGAGAAGAAGAAAAATCATTTTGCCGATTTGGAGATTCAAAAGAAAACTTTTGAGGTGAATAATGTTATTAATTTTTTTGGAATCAACGTTGTTGACAAGGTTATTTGGAAATTTAATTTTAAACTAAGCTGAATGATGTTGTATGATCTACATGATGTGATCAACCTTATTTAAAGAGGTAGGACTATTGTTGTTGATGTATTATTATATATGTATGTGTATACATATGCAGAATGAAATAGCCCAAAAACAACGACTACAAGATTTGTACGAAAATAAGAGGCAGGCTTAGATAGTAGAAGAAGAAACATTGTACTAGGAAATTATATTCTTAAGAATTATTCAATGTTCAAAGATGGTAATTAATGTTAATTATCTAGTTGTAATCCCCATCTTATCTTTCTTTAGAATTTTTTTTGTTTGTATGTGTATGCATGCACAGAATCCAATTGTTTCATTGATCCAACTTGTAAAACATGGATTATTAGAGATAATTTTACTAATTTTAAGGATTTTTATTTTCAGTTGAAATTGACAAGAACAAAGGTGAAGTGATTAGGGAGAGGGAACTCCAAGTGATAGAGCAACAAGAGGAATTGCAAGCACGGTTGGTTAATTTGAATATTGGTCCACAGGAGCCTGTGTCCAATTATCCAACCTCAAATTATTATGCAAACTCATATCCAGGTAACAACATGACATTTATTAATTTTATTTATGTTTGCATCCCTTCACATAAAATTGTTTCATTTCAATAAATTATTTATTCATTTTTTCGTTATAAAAAGATTTTTTTAAAGGATTATTTACTACTATTACTAGTAATTAAAGAATGATTCAGTTACATATGGGAGATTCTTATATGCTCTTCAAATAGAAAAAATGTTTTGAATTTGTATGTGTGTGTGTGTGTATGTGTAACACTAGTAGTACCCTCATGTGTTGTTAATTAGAGGGCTTGCTTTTGCATGTATTTTTTATTGAACCAGATGCTATTGTGAATAAGACAACAAAGATGGTCCTTGTAGATGGCAACATCTATTATCATTTGTCTTCATGTATAATTAATTAATGTGAGTTTTGGATTTTTTTTCCTGAGTGTTCAGTTAAGGAAGCTTCTTTAATTTGTTTTTTAATCAAAACAAATTAAACTGGATGTACAAAAATTTAATTGTGCAATGAATTTTATATTAAATCAATGCAAAAATGTTCTGAATTTCTCCACCAATTAGTAAGCTTATTAAAGGTAGTCATATCTCTCAACAAAAATTAATTATACAAGCAAATCTTAAATTGCATATGCTTTTTTTATTATTCATTACTTTTGTCTCTCATACTCTCTCTGTTATTTCCTCTTATTCAAATATGCATCCCATTCAAATTGACATTTAAGTTGTTTGCTTGCTTTAATGTAAAAAAAAAATAGTTAATGGCATGCATGGTTATATTTTAAATCAACAACTTATATAGAAAGAAAAGTATTAAAAAAACATGTATTTTATCAGTTTTTCATCTGCTTCCTTTCAATTAGTCTTATTTTTTCTCTAATTATAATTGATCATTAGATATTTGTAATGGTTTTCATGTGAAATCTTCGGCATCAAATAATGTTAGGGAAAAATATCATACTAATACTGCATGCATCAAAATAAAGTCATATCTCAGTTGGTGAAAATGGTCGTTTACACATATGATCGATATCAATGGACCCTCTAATAAATTTGAAATCATAGTAATTAAATAAAGAAATTAAAGCAATTGTTTTGGAATAATTGCTTGTCTATATTTTAACAGTTTCTCATGTGCTTTAATTTTCTCGAGTCTTTGTAAATGAACTAGTATTGCCTTTGTCTCATAAAAATAAAATAATTTCATTTTAAAATACAATGTTTTAACATAATTAATTTATCATTGAAAATGTATAAGTTTGTAGATGCACACATCTCTTCAACTAAGATTTTCTTATACTTTTCCATTTTGAGTTAAGTTGCAGCAAATGAAGTGGATCCACTTGAGTCATACATACCACCAGAGCCAAGCGAGATGTAGTTTCCTGCTGTTCCAAATTTGCATGAAATGAACTTTAGTCTACCCAACAACATGGGATCGATGGATCCGACAAATCTTACAAGGGGAATTGCTCTGAACCACAAACCTTAATTAGGCACCGCTTTACAATAGATTTCCCAGTTTTATGATTTCTTCAATGTGACTTGAAATTTGGATGGTTGGTTTTTGTTTCTGGTGTGTTTCTATATATATAGTTGTCTCTAGAAGTTGTAGTGGTTCACAGTAAGCAATTATGAAGAATAGGATTTCAAATGCACTGTTTTTGTTTATGTGGAGGGTTCTTAATTATTTAATGTTCTAGTTTTATTAAATATTGTTTCCCTATTTAATGAGTACTTGATTAAAATGATATATGGCTTCTAATTCGCTATAACTAACGTTTCCGTTGGTTTAAATGTTATGAACAATTAAAGAACTTGTACTATAAAAGTTAATTATGTTGGCAAAAAGGTATATTTTTAAAAACAAAGATGATTTATAGCATGAGTGAATAGGATTAGAGAATTCCAGATTATTCAATTACAAGCTAATCAACATGAAATGCGTAATTCAGATGCAATTGATGCCGACTCGATCTCCACCTCTAGCTTGGGAAAAATGCATGCTTACAGATATTCAGATCAATGCTAGGTTGGAACATATCATATCCTACAATCAAAACTAGACTTTTATCTCTTCTTTTCCTATGATATCAAAATTGTACAAAACTAATTTATGAATTTTTTGTGTCTTGCTCTCTAATTTTAGGTTCTTTATTGTATGATTTTGAGCAGCTTTAATAGCCTGTTCAGGTCTATCAAAACTGAACTACAGACTTGAAGTGAGATCAACTGTGTGATTGTGCAACATATGCTGGTTGTAGTGCAATCACCTTTTTTTAGTATTTTTTAAATTATTCAGCTTTGGAACATTTTTATATTGTGTTATGCATGGTTTCAGTGACTTCTTAGTAATAGAGACAAAATATTACTTAAAGTAATTAATTTTTGAATTTTAGTTTCCATATAAGCTTAAAATAACCATCAATCATAATGGTCTATGGACATTCCCATAAAATGAAGCCCTTGACAAATCCTATTTTTGGTATTCCAATTAGAAGATCTAATATGTTATGTTCTGGCTGATGGCTTAAAATGTGAGTTAGTGAGTGTCTATTTTATGAAAACCGATTCAAATCTATCAATTCAATTGGTTATTTGACCAAAAATGCTATTAGATTAGATGTGGTATAGTGTGTTTGATTGTTTTTGAAAGTGAATTTAATTTTTGACTTGATTGAAGGAAGAGGTGTGACTTGTGAGTGAATTGGCGACTCGATAGGTTTCCTAGTAAACAATTGTGTTGTAAACTATGAAGCCTAAATACGTGATACGACACTGTCATACCCTAATTTCGTCCGGGGACCTTTGCTCGATGACGTGCGACCATTCTTTGGTCCTCGTGAGGTGCTTAGCACCCATCATTAGGCAATTTGTGAAATTCCAGGACATGCCGAAAAACCAAAAAAATATTGATGCACAATCCGTAAGTTTCCGTGACACACCGGAAATCAAATGGAAGCATCGTTGCATAATTAAGTGAGGTTCCGTAACATTCCGTAAGTCAAAAAGGGGATGATTATGTAATCCGCAAGGTTCCGTAACATTACGGAAAGAAAACAAGTATCGTTACGAAATTCGTAAGTTTCCGTAACTTTACGAAAAAAGAATCACCAAAAAACAGCAGAGGGGGTGTACTTAGTAAAAATGGGGGTGCAAATAGCACCCAGGCCCATTTGGGCCCTCCAGAAGATTCCTCCAGAAGGCGGTTGCTTCTGGAGGAAGCAACCCTGCTCGCCTGGGCGAGCTGAGCTCGCCTGGGCGAGCTGGGCGGCAACCACCTCCCCTATTTTGCTATAAATAGGGGAGGAATGCAAGAAGGAAGGGGTTCAGCCCCTTAGGCACTTCTCTCTCTTTCGAATTTGCTTGGAAAAATTGTTTCCGTGAAGAAAATCTAAGCCGAGGCGCTTCCGAAACGTTTCCGTAACGTTTTCCGTGAGGAATCTCGCAAAGGTTTCAACCGTTCTTCGACGTTCTTCATTCGTTCTTCATCGTTCTTCGATCTTCAACGGGTAAGTACCTCGAACCAAGCTTTTCGATTCATTCTATGTACCCGTAGTGGTCCACATTGTGTTTCGTGCATTTTTATTCTCGTTTTGTTTACTTTTTATACCCCCTGTTGACGTGCTTAAGCCATTTTACTTAAGTCATTTCTCGCTTAACTTAAAAATAAAATAAATTTCCACCGAACGTTTGAATTATATTATCCGTTAACTTCGGTTAAAATCAATTCCGACCGTTCGGTCATGCCGTAACCACGTTGGAAATCAAAAAGAGGTAAAAAATAATATAATAATCAAAAAATATCTTTTTAGTGAAATAAAGCGGAAAATCAATCGGACGTTTTCTCTTTGGGATTTCTCATTCTTAACCGAATTGATTAATAACTAAAGTGAAACTAAGGCTAAAATCAATTCGCCTAGTCAAGCTCGTCCACAAAAATAGGCTTTTGAAGTTTGTCATTTCAATTCCTCACTAAGTAAAATGGATCATTTTTAAGGTCCAACGCCTTAAAATGATCACCACTTAAGTAAAAAAGAATCACTTGATAAGAAAGAACTACGTAGGTCTGATTTTCTCATCCCAAATTGAGGAATACGTAGGAGCAAAGGGAAACACCCTTGTCGACCACAAAAAGAAAGAAAAATATAAAAAGGGTATAAAGGATATAAGAACATAAAAGGGAACATAAAAATCAAAGTCATGTTTGCACATTCGATTAAAGGCTGCCGTCCCTTAAGACGGGCGTGTGGGGTGCTAATACCTTCCCCGTGCGTAAATACAACTCCCGAACCTTTCACTTAAAAGTTCGTAGATCGCGTCTTTTCCGGTTTTTCCGACGTTTTCCTCAAATAAACGTTGGTGGCGACTCCGCGCGTATTCCTTTCGTGGAACACGCATCCCGCGAGTCTCGCGTCGCCCTCCCACCGAAGGGTAGGTTGCGACAGTTGGCGACTCCACTGGGGACTGTTTTTAGAGAGTTAGGCCATTTAATTTTGTGCAATGTTTTACCGTGACTTACCCCTTTGTTGGTTTCCTTTCATTATGTTCTTGTATATATAAACTCTTTGTTGCTTTTAGTGCGTTTTAAATGTATGCATGAAGTAAATATTTATTCATTTGATGCACACAAACACCAACACTATTTGCACACACTGTGAGTGAAAAAGGGCCCTATACCCGGGTTCATGGGAGCATAAGGAGTGGAGGTGAATCTGTGATCATGCTAGGTCTCCGACTTGCTTGATTACAGTGAACCCTCATCTAGAGCTTTTCTCTTTGAAAAACCTATTGTTGCTAGTAGTCCCTACTGCTACAATATGTTCTTCAAAGGGGATGATACCTCTAGAAACCATCAAGAGAGATATAACTACCTTGGGGATTATTGCTAAAAGCCTTGTTAGTTCTCTCCCTTATAGGTCCCTTAAATAGGGGCACGAAGCAAACACGCTGCGTGCCATTTTTCACACTGCCATGCATGAGTATCATATACCCGTTTGCTTATGTTCGGTAAATATTGTCATACTGTGCACATTCCCGCATTGTGTCTTTTGCATAGGCATTGCATATGGGTTCTGTCTTGATCCCTGCTGTAAACCAACCAACGGAGGGTCCGTGTCGCCTTCTTAAAAACGTGCGTTGGGGCATTTCGCTACCCCTAGACATCGTATCTAAGAAGGGGACAAATTCCCCGGACCCCCGTATTCGTAAATTGCATCTGTGTCATATGCATTTCTTCATGCATTCATCCATCCCACCCATGAGATATCGGAGTTTTGATTTGCACCAGCTTTTGTCTCACTTTAGTAAGCATGGGAACAAATCAAACCAGCAGGAGGTTCTACCAAGTCAAGATCAAAAGCCCAGATACCACCAGCATCAAGGAATTAGGGCGGTTGATGGAACCCCTCCAAATGCAAGCCTTCCGCAAGACTTACGGAAAGATCTTAGAGTTGACCATAGCAGAAGTGTCCATAGAAGCCATTGCATCACTCACCCAATACTACGACCAGCCTTTGAGATGCTTCACATTCGGAGACTTCCAATTAGTACCAACCATTGAAGAATTTGAAGAAATTCTAGGATGTCCTCTCGGGGGAAGAAAACCATATCTTTCCTCCGGATGTCTCCCCTCCTTGAGCAGAATTGTAACTGTGGTCAAGGATTCCGCAAGAGGTTTGGACCGCATAAAACAGACTCGGAACGGCATAGCGGGCCTACCACAGAAGTACCTAGAAGACAAAGCGAGGGGTATGGCCAATCAAGGAGAATGGGTCCCGTTTATGGATGTGTTAGCTTTGCTAATTTTTGGGGTCGTCCTCTTTCCAAACGTGGATGGTTTGGTAGGCCTAGCAGCGATCGACGCTTTCCTTGCCTACCACCATAGCAAGGAAAGTCCGGTGGTAGCTGTCTTGGCAGATCTATTTGACACATTTGACCGAAGGTGCGAGAAGAGTAGCGCACGGATCATCTGTTGCTTACCCGCCCTCTGTGTTTGGTTGGTTTCACACTTGTTCCAACAAGACACAAGACATCCATGTCCGCTCCTGAGCCATCGCTCGTGTACTGAAAAGAGGAGAATGGATTGGGACCAGCTCTTGGTCGGGATAGGAAGTAGAACAATCAGTTGGTTCCCCCGATGGAAGGAAGGAAGAGAAGGAGTCCTTTTCTCATGTGGAAGATACCCAAACATTCCGCTGGTAGGAACGAGGGGTTGTATTAATTACAATCCCACGCTCGCTATAAGACAACTAGGGTACCCCATGAGGGGAGCACCGACGGAAGAAAGCATGTCTCCTTTCCTTGTGAGGGATCTCGGCGCACAAAATTCCAAGACTATACAAAGAATCCATAAGGCATGGGAAACCCCGTTAAGGAAAGATCAAGAGCTTAGAGGCATTCGTAATGGCATCATTGGTGGGTACCGCGAATGGCTGAAAGTTCGCATACGAGGTTTAGATTGGCTCGCCAAGTTAAAAGTCGCCAGCGAAGAGAATTTTGAAGCACCGGAAGAGGACGAGGAAGTCCAAGCTCTCAAAAGCGAGTTAGGAAAGGCAAAACTCGCCAAGGAGAAGTTCAAGTTGGCTGCTACACACGTTCGGAAGGAGTGTGCCGGGTTACGGGAAGAGAATGCAATTACCGCAAGAGCCCTTGAACGAGAGACCAAGAGGGCTCGCAAGGAAGAGTATGGCCGGAACAAATTTCGCGGAGCTCTATGGGGTAGCAATAGTGAACTCAAGTTGCGAAGGGAAGAAAGGGACCAGTCGCGAGCACATAGCATGGTTCTGAAAGAGGAGTTGATTGCTTGTTCAAGGTCCAAAAGAAGCTTGTCTCAGCGTTTATGCGAGACAGAGTCCAACATGTTAGCTATCATCGCCAAGTACGAAGAAGAGTTAGGTCTAGCCACGGCCCACGAGCATAGAATCGCGGATGAGTATGCTCAAGTATATGAGGAAAAAGAGGCTAGAGGAAGGGTGATCGACTCTTTACACCAAGAGGCAACCATGTGGATGGATCGGTTTGCTCTTACCTTGAACGGGAGTCAAGAACTTCCCCGATTGTTAGCCAAGGCCAAGGCGATGGCAGACACCTACTCCACCCCCGAAGAGATTCATGGGCTTCTCAGCTATTGTCAGCATATGATAGACTTAATGGCCCACATAATTAGAAATCGTTAGGAAACTTGTATGGTCTCTTAGACCTTGACTAGATATGACTTCCTTTTAAAATGAGTTGGTCCCATGTTCCTACTCCAAAAAACTGGTGCAAATCAAATCACTCCTACATCTCATCTCTAGCATGCATTTTCTTTCTTTACCCACTCCTCCCGTTTGGTTTTTTAGGGAAAAACACCATAACTAAACGCGCCGCAAGGGATCCCTATCGCACCAGATCCAAATCTAGAACGATGGGTGATCAAGAGGAGACGCAGGAACAGATGAAAGCCGACATGTCAGCTCTGAAAGAACAAATGGCCTCCATGATGGAGGCCATGTTAGGTATGAAACAGCTCATGGAGAAGAACGCGGCCACTGCCGCCGCTGTCAGTTCGGCTGCCGAAGCAGACCCGACTCTCTTGGCAACTACGCACCATCCTCCCTCAAACATAGTAGGACGGGGAAGGGACACACTGGGGCACGATGGCAGCCCTCACCTGGGATACAACCGAGCGGCTTACCCTTATGGATTGCCGCCCAACTATTCACCACCCATCTTGCAAGAAGATGCGGGCCACATTGCTTCTCCCGTCCATGAAAAAGAGCCTCCTCAGCAGCCCGACGAAGTCCATAAAGACCCTCAAGATTATGCTCGGAGGGATGTCGAGTTTTATCCCCCGATCCCCGAAGGGCCGGCACCAGGCACGTTGCCCCAACCCAACATCGCAGCATCGCCAATAGTTTTGTCTATGGAAGGGCCGCCCCCGGCAATTGAAGAAAGGAGGAAGCTCGATCTCCTTGAGGAAAGATTGAGGGCTGTGGAAGGATTTGGGGACTATCCGTTTGCAGACATGACGGATCTTTGCTTAGTACCCGATGTTGTTATTCCCCCGAAGTTCAAAGTGCCAGACTTCGACAAGTATAAAGGGACGACTTGTCCCAAAAACCATCTCAAGATGTACTGCCGTAAGATGGGCGCTCATTCTAAAGATGAAAAGCTGTTGATACACTTCTTTCAGGATAGCTTGGCCGGAGCTGCGGTAGTGTGGTACACTAATTTGGAAGCTTCCCGTATCCGTACTTGGAAGGATCTGATTACCGCCTTCCTAAGGCAGTATCAGTACAATTCTGATATGGCTCCTGACCGTACTCAACTGCAGAATATGTTTAAGAAAGAGGGTGAAACCTTTAAAGAATATGCGCAGCGATGGAGGGATTTGGCGGCACAAGTAGCTCCTCCCATGGTTGAGAGAGAGATGATCACCATGATGGTAGACACTCTGCCAGTGTTCTACTATGAGAAGCTGGTGGGTTACATGCCGTCCAGCTTTGCGGATCTGGTGTTTGCCGGGGAAAGAATCGAGGTTGGATTGAAGAGAGGAAAGTTTGATTACGTTTCCTCCACAAACGTGAACGCCAAAAGAATCGGGGCAACAGGGGCAAAAAGGAAGGAAGGAGATGCCCATGCCGTCTCTTCAACACCCGCATGGGTCAAACCCCAGCAAACACCTCATGGTACCCATCAGTACGCGCAACATCACCCAAGCTTCTCGGCTCATGCTGGGAACGCCTCTAGCTCAACACCCGTGCAGCCTAAGGCACCCACCCAGAGGGAAGCTCCCCAAGTTCCAACTCCGAACACGGCTCGACCGGCCGGTAATTCCAACACGACAAGGAACTTCCCTCCAAGGCCATTGCCGGAATTCACCCCGCTCCCGATGACGTACGAAGATCTTCTACCATCCCTCATCGCCAATCATTTGGCCGTGGTAACTCCCGGAAGGGTCCTCGAACCCCCTTTCCCGAAGTGGTATGACCCTAATGCAACTTGCAAGTACCATGGGGGTGCCCCGGGGCATTCCGTCGAAAAATGCTTGGCCCTTAAATACAAGGTCCAACATCTAATGGATGCCGGATGGCTGACTTTCCAAGAGGATCGGCCCAATGTGAGGACCAACCCGCTCGCCAATCATGGAGGGGGAGCAGTTAATGCAGTTGAATCCGATAGGCCCCACAGGTCCAAACCTTTAGGAGATGTGGCAACCCCTAGGAGGTTTATCTTTGAGGCCCTACAAAAGGGAGGTGTAATTCCCCATAGTGGGTGTAAGGAGGATTCCTGTCTGCTACATTCCGGCGAGACGCATGACATGGAGACGTGTTTGGAAGTAGAGGAATTGTTACAGCGGATGATAGACCAAGGTCGACTAGAGGTCGGCATTAAAGGAAAAGAAGAGCAGCATATATGCATGCAATCTACGGAGGGGAGCGGTGTTGCGAAGCCCAAACCCTTGGTGATATACTTCACTAAAAGTGCAGCCTCGCAAAAGCCCGGGCACCCCTTAATGGCCAAACCTGTTCCTTTCCCGTACCAAAATAGTCACGCGGTCCCGTGGAGATATACACCTCCGGGGAAGAAGGAAGAAGAAGTCACTGACGTCAGCTCGCTGTCAGCTAAAGTAACAAATATCACGGGGCTGAGCGGTGTGACCCGTAGTGGTCGTGTGTTCGCACCTCCGGACCTACCAGTCCAACCCGCCGACGTCAAAGGAAAAGGAAAAGTGGTGGAGGAACAAGATGGCGAAGCACCCCACGCTTCGAATAAAGATATGCCAGCAAAGGGGCCCCCAGAGAAAAGGGATGGTAGAAAGGAGGTGTCGCTAGAGGAAGCCAGCGAGTTCCTTCGGATAATTCAGCAGAGCGAATTCAAGGTTATCGAACAGCTCAACAAAACCCCGGCTAGGGTCTCGCTGCTAGAGTTACTTATGAGCTCCGAGCCTCATCGGGCTCTGCTAGTAAAAGTGCTGAACGAGGCTCACGTGGCCCAAGATATTTCGGTAGAAGGTTTCGGAGGGCTGGTCAACAATATCACTGCCAACAACTATCTTGCCTTCGCCGAAGAAGAAATCCCCGCCAAGGGGAGAGGGCATAATAAGGCTTTACACGTATCAGTCAAGTGTATGGACCATATCGTGGCCAAGGTACTCATCGATAATGGTTCCAGTTTAAACGTGATGCCTAAGAGCACTTTGGACAAGTTACCATTCAATGCTTCCCATTTAAAACCAAGTTCAATGGTGGTTCGGGCCTTCGACGGCACTCGCCGAGAGGTTAGGGGAGAGATCGATCTCCCAGTACAAATAGGCCCTCACACCTGTCAAGTCACCTTCCAAATAATGGATATTAACCCCCCCTACAGCTGCCTGTTGGGGCGCCCTTGGATCCACTCAGTGGGAGTTGTGCCTTCTACACTCCACCAAAAGCTGAAATTCGTAGTGGAGGGGCACTTGGTCATCGTGTCAGGCGAGGAAGATATCTTGGTAAGCTGCCCATCCTCCATGCCTTATGTGGAAGCCGCAGAAGAATCGTTAGAAACCGCTTTCCAGTCTTTTGAGGTGGTCAGCATTTCCTCCGTGGACTCCCTCTTTGGGCAACCTTGTCTGTCCGATGCGGCGGTAATGATGGCCCGAGTTATGTTGGGGAACGGTTATGAACCCGGGATGGGTTTAGGCAAAGACAATAGCGGCATAACTAGCCTGATAAAAACCCAAGGAAATCGTGGGAAGTATGGTTTAGGCTATAAGCCCACTCAGGCGGACATGAAAAGAGGCATCGCGGGAAGGAAGAACAGTGGTCAGAGCTCGCGTTGGAGACAAGAAAGTGAAGGAAGCCCGCCCTGCCACATAAGTAGAAGCTTTATAAGTGCGGGTCTGGGAGACGAAGGTCAAGTGTTCGCGATATGTGAAGATGATGTTCCAAGTACTTCGGATTTGGTCCGACCATGCCCTCCTGATTTCCAGCTGGGAAATTGGCGAGTGGAGGAACGCCCCGGCATTTACGCAACAAGCATAATGTAAACCTTTACGGTTTTAAAAGCTCTATAGTTGGGCCTAGGCTTTAGAGTTTTCATTTTGTTAAGGCTTTGTGTCTTTTGTTTTTGAATTTATAATACAAGGATCTTTCTTCATCTGTTCCTGGTCTCTACCCATTCTCATTCATTTGCATGTTTACTTCTTTTTCTGAAACGGCAGGTTCGATGACGAGTCCCCCGAAGGTACTAATACCTGGGACCCGTCTATCAACTTCGAGCAAGAAATGAACCAAACGGAAGATGAAGGAGATGAGGATGTGGGACTTCCTTCGGAACTAGAAAGAATGGTCGCCCATGAGGACCAAGAAATGGGGCCTCATCAAGAAGAAACAGAGCTAGTAGACTTAGGAATTGGCAGTGGAAAGAGGGAAGTACAGATAGGTACAGGCATTACCGCACCTATCCGTGAAGAATTAATAACCCTACTAAAAGACTACCAAGACATCTTTGCTTGGTCATACCAAGATATGCCCGGTTTGAGTTCTGACATTGTGCAGCACCGATTGCCTCTAAATCCCGGGTGTTCCCCAGTAAAACAGAAATTGAGGAGGATGAAGCCCGAAACGTCCTTGAAGATAAAAGAAGAAGTGAAGAAGCAGTTTGACGCTGGATTTCTGGCCGTCGCTCGGTATCCAGAATGGGTTGCCAACATCGTACCAGTTCCTAAAAAGGGTGGGAAAGTACGAATGTGTGTAGATTACCGGGACCTGAATCGGGCCAGTCCCAAGGACAATTTTCCGTTACCACACATCGATATCCTCGTAGATAACACGGCCAATTTCGCTTTATTTTCCTTCATGGATGGTTTCTCTGGTTACAATCAGATAAAGATGGCGCCCGAGGATATGGAAAAGACTACTTTCGTCACCCTGTGGGGAACGTTCTGTTACAAGGTGATGTCCTTTGGATTCAAGAATGCCGGGGCAACTTATCAACGGGCCATGGTAGCTTTGTTCCATGATATGATGCATCAAGAGATCGAGGTCTACGTGGACGACATAATTGCTAAATCTAAATCTGAGGAAGAACACCTTGTCAACCTGCGGAAGTTGTTCGAAAGGCTTAAGAAATATCAATTAAGGTTGAACCCCGCTAAGTGTACCTTTGGGGTCAAATCAGGGAAATTGCTTGGTTTCGTTGTAAGCCAGAAAGGGATAGAGGTAGACCCCGAAAAAGTGAAGGCTATCCTTGAGATGCCAGAACCCCGTACAGAGAGGCAAGTCCGAGGTTTCCTGGGGCGCTTGAATTATATTGCCAGATTCATATCGCAGCTCACCGCCATTTGTGAGCCGTTGTTTAAACTCTTGCGTAAAAACCAAACTGACCGGTGGAATGAGGATTGCCAAGAGGCTTTTGGAAGGATCAAAAAGTGCCTAATGAATCCTCCCGTGCTTATGCCACCAGTACCTGGAAGGCCTCTCATTTTGTACATGACAATCTTGGACGAGTCAATGGGGTGTATGCTGGGGCAACATGACGAATCTGGGAAGAAAGAGCGCGCTGTTTACTACCTAAGTAAGAAGTTCACGACCTGTGAGATGAATTACTCCTTGCTCGAAAGAACGTGTTGTGCTTTAGTATGGGCATCCCATCGCTTAAGGCAGTACATGCTGAGCCATACTACCTGGTTGATATCCAAAATGGACCCAGTTAAGTACATCTTTGAAAAGCCAGCTCTCACAGGACGAATCGCCCGGTGGCAAGTCTTGCTATCTGAGTTTGATATAGTCTACGTCACCCAAAAGGCGATAAAAGGAAGCGCTTTGGCAGATTATCTGGCTCAACAGCCTCTTAACGACTACCAGCCCATGCATCCTGAATTCCCGGATGAGGACATCATGGCCTTGTTCGAGGAAAAATTGGACGAAGATCGGGACAAATGGACTGTATGGTTTGACGGAGCGTCGAACATTCTAGGTCATGGCGTTGGGGCAGTGTTGATCTCTCCGGACAATCAATGTGTACCTTTCACAGCCAGGCTAGGATTCGACTGCACCAACAACATGGCCGAATATGAAGCATGTGCCCTAGCCGTCCAGGCAGCAATTGACTCCAATGTCAAACTACTCAAGGTGTACGGCGACTCAGCGTTGGTAATCCATCAGCTGAGAGGAGAATGGGAAACTAGAGATCCCAAGCTGATACCCTACAAAGCCTACATCAAGGAGTTGGCTGAGACTTTCGATGAGATCTCCTTCCATCATGTTCCCCGCGAGGAAAATCAAATGGCGGATGCACTTGCTACATTGGCATCTATGTTCCAGCTAACACCGCACGGGGACCTACCCTACATTGAATTTCAGTGTCGTGGCAAACCCGCACATTGTTGCCAAGTGGAAGAGGAACGGGACGGAAAGCCCTGGTATTACGACATCAAGCGATATGTCGAAAGCAAAGAATACCCGCCAGAGATTGCCGACAACGATAAAAGGACATTGAGGAGGTTGGCAGCCAGTTTCTTCATGAGCGGAGGTACACTGTATAAGAGAAATCACGACATGACACTCCTGCGATGTGTGGATGCCAAGGAGGCAAATCACATGATCGAGGAAGTCCATGAGGGCTCGTTTGGAACACACGCCAACGGGCATGCTATGGCCAGGAAGATCTTAAGAGCAGGTTATTACTGGCTTACCATGGAAAGTGATTGTTGTGTCCATGTGAGGAAGTGCCACAAATGTCAAGCATTCGCGGATAATGTCAATGCCCCACCGCATCCTCTGAATGTCATGTCCGCCCCTTGGCCTTTCTCCATGTGGGGAATAGATGTCATCGGGGCCATTGAGCCCAAGGCCTCGAATGGTCATCGCTTCATCCTCGTAGCAATAGATTATTTCACCAAGTGGGTCGAGGCGGCTTCATATACCAATGTCACGAGGAATGTGGTGGTCAGGTTCATTAAGAAGGAGATCATCTGCCGATATGGTTTGCCAAGGAAGATTATCACGGACAATGGCACCAACCTGAATAACAAGATGATGGGGGAAATGTGCGAGGAGTTTAAAATCCAGCATCACAATTCCATACCCTACCGGCCAAAGATGAATGGAGCCGTGGAAGCAGCCAATAAGAATATTAAAAAGATTATCCAAAAGATGACCGTGTCATACAAGGATTGGCACGAGATGCTCCCATTCGCGTTACACGGTTACCGGACTTCAGTACGAACGTCAACTGGGGCAACGCCGTTCTCATTGGTATATGGGATGGAGGCGGTGTTACCATTTGAGGTAGAAGTCCCGTCATTAAGGATCTTGGCAGAATCCGGATTAAAGGAATCAGAGTGGGCTCAAACACGCTACGATCAGCTCAACCTCATTGAAGGTAAGCGCTTAACGGCCATGAGTCATGGGCGTTTATACCAGCGAAGAATGAAGAGTGCATTCGACAAGAAAGTACGCTTACGCAAGTTCCATGAGGGAGACCTTGTGCTAAAGAAAATGTCCCATGCTGTCAAGGACCATCGAGGGAAATGGGCCCCGAACTACGAAGGGCCTTTTGTTGTGAAGAGGGCTTTTTCCGGAGGAGCCCTGGTGCTTACCAACATGGATGGCGAAGAGCTACCTTCACCCGTGAACTCTGATGTCGTCAAACAATATTATGCTTAGAAGCTGGGGCAATTAAGGATGTCGCTGCATGTTCTCTATCTTTATGCGTTTTCTAGATTTCCCCCCAGGATTTTCCGGTCTGTTGTATCTCTTGTTACGATCTTTCAAAAAAATAAACATGGATTTGAGGCTTTTAGCCCTCACGTTAGTTTCACACCTTGCGTTAATTTGTGATCGCCTGAGCCCTTCCGCTCAGTTCATGGGATCCCCCAAGCGCTTAATTAGAATTGAACCTGAACCAACTTTCCCTAAATTTTCTGCGTTTGAAAACATCCATGCATACGCATACGCATACGCATGTATATTGTTGTGGTAAAACAGGGGCAGGATCACCTTGGGCTACCTTCTGGAGGGGAGACAAAACATGAACGGCAGAAACCAATCAAGGTAGGGTAATGATGCGGTCAAGATTGGCCATACCTGGTTGTTTATTACTTGCAGGTACTTAAGGATGAACGCAAGCGGGGATGGGGTCACGACCGACCGATCGTTGCCCTTGCTCTGTGCGAAACAAGCAGGGAATGTCGCTGCAAGGCAGCCCCGTATCCTTTGTATTTTGCAGCTTTCTTTTACTATTTGCTTGTTTTAAAAAGGAAAAGAGTAATAATAAAATAAGTAATCAACGCCTAATTCTAACCTAAGTAAGTTCAAGTTAGGCAAAATGCTAATCCATGAGAAGGGAGGGGACATGGTTAATGTTCCCCTCAAAAAAAAAAAAAAAAAAAAAATGCAGGTTAGCTCGCCTGGGCGAGCCACCCCTGCACCAAATTATAAAAATGACGAAAGGGGGGGCGTTTTTACATTCAAAAACCTCTTTTCCCCCCTTTCAAAAGCCATACCCGCGGGATTGACGAATTTGCAGCCCTAGGGTCATCCTTTTTCGCATTTTTGATTCCGTTTTGCGCTTTTGTTCATCACCAACAAGTAAGTATTCCATCCCTAAGCTTTCTAGCTTTTCATTGGTGTATTTTGATCTCCTTTTGGTGCTCTAAATTGTGGGGGTGTGCTCAAATATGTGGGGCAATTTTGATTTATTAGGGGTTGGTATGAGATGGCCCTAGGCCTATAATGCATTTTGAAACAATAGGACATGCCACATTGTCCCCGTTCTCTTGCTATTGATGCCTAAACGCGCGCCCACCAAGTGTTCGGTGAAATGCCTCAATGGCATTAGCGTGTGACTTTTGTAAGGAGACAACCCATGGGGTATTTTGGTTTGTGCATATTTTCTATTTTTTTGGAATATGTATTCATTCCCGAAAAAGGCTAGAGTAATTGCCCCACATATATCCTAGTCCTAGAAACTGAAATTTTCTGCAAAAAGAGCACAAAAGGAGGTGCATATTGGGTAAAGTTACCCTTTTGGCCAGCAATCAGCTATGGGCCACGCTACAATATTTTCCCTATGCCTAGATGGTTAGGAATTTTGCTCATCATAAATGTGTAGGTTTAGAATAGGTAGCGAAATACCTTTGGCAATTTACACTTTGGGTATGATGGCAAAATACTTGGATGTATGTACATATAATTTTTGGTAGTCAAAATGTCTCACAAAAATACACATAAATATGTTGCATGTTATGTAAAGAAGATACATTACCAAAAAAATGTATACCTTTTAATTTGAATACAATTTTAGTTAGCAAAGGAAAATATACTGGAATTTGCATGCGGCTTTAGGTAGCAAAAACTTGAAAAGAGCATGAAATGTAGCACCTTATTGTGTAGATAGTCAAGATTCATCATAAAGTTTGTGTATGTATAGGTATTAGAAATACCAAGAGGTGTACATGTGCAATTTTTGGTACCCCAAAATGCTTTGGGTATGCATGTATGTGAATTTAGCCAAGGAGATGTGTGTGATGTAAGTAACAAATACACCTTGGAAATACGTGTAAACAATCTAGGTAACGGAGCTGCCTTGATTGTATATGGGTGCATTTTTTCGGTTAATAGAATGTCTTGTGCAAGAGAACATTTGTAAGGAAATATGCGCATAAGCTTACTCTAAATTTACATTGATGTTTGTATTTATGGGAGGAGGTTATATGCCATTTTTGCTTTAAGAGTAACGTCCCACTGGTAAAACTAACTTTCCAAATGTTTGCCTTCGCAGGAATGGCCCCGAGGAAGCTTGCCTCAAAGAGGTCCAGGAAGGACAAGGTGGCCGAAGGAACTAGTTCCGCCCCGGAGTACGACAGTCACCGCTTTAGGAGCGTTGTACACCAGCAGCGCTTCGAAGCCATTAAGGGATGGTCGTTTCTCCGGGAGCGACGCGTCCAGCTCAAGGACGACGAGTATACTGATTTCCAGGAAGAAATAGGGCGCCGGCGGTGGGCACCACTGGTTACTCCCATGGCCAAGTTTGATCCAGAAATAGTCCTTGAGTTTTATGCCAATGCTTGGCCAACAGAGGAAGGCGTGCGTGACATGAGATCCTGGGTTAGGGGTCAGTGGATCCCGTTCGATGCCGACGCTATCAGCCAGCTCCTGGGATATCCGATGGTATTGGAAGAGGGCCAGGAATGCGAGTATGGCCAGAGGAGGAACCGGTCTGATGGGTTCGATGAGGAGGCCATCGCCCAGCTGCTATGTATACCGGGGCAAGATTTTGCCCGGACTGCTGCAGGAAGGCGAGTGCGAATCATGCGCACCAACATGACCACCCTGACCCAGATATGGATGACGTTGCTCCTCAGCAACATCCTGCCCACCGATCATAATTCCGACCTCCCCATGCCGAAGTGCCAGCTGGTGTACGCCATCCTGACACGGATGAGCATCCATGTGGCTCAGTTGATCGCTGATGCCATCTATATTTTTGCAAGTATGACGCCCACTAGGCACCCTTTGGACCCAGATAAGTCCAACAGGGCTCTGGGATTCCCCGCACTGATCACAGGACTCTGCCAGTCGTTCGGAGTCCCCGTTGCACCTACCAAGGTGATTCGGCCGCCCATCACCCGGGCTTTTATTGAGAAGTACTGTACCCAGAGACAGGCTCAGGGTGATGCTCCACAGGCCGCAGGCGCGCCACCACCACCTCATCAGGCTGGCCAGGCTGGGGCATTTGACATAGAGCAGTATTTACGGCATTTGGTTCGCCAGCAGGCGGCCAACCACCGAGCACATGTACGGACCCATGACTGTCTGTACCAGATGAGCCTTAGCATGCAGAGCCAGGGCTTCGCTTCTTTTTCATGCCCTACTCCAGACCAGTTCAGGGCAGAGGTAGCATGGCCCGGAGATTGGCCCGAGGCCCAAGCAGGAGAGGCGCCCCCGGAAGCTCCCGGCGATGGAGAAGAAGCCCACGAGGATGAGGAGATGGCCGATTTGCTTGACTTCTTGGGAGGGAGTGGAGACACGTGACTGGGAGATCCCCAGATTCATGTTTTCTTTCATATTTCTTTTATCATTTTTATTCTATGTTATTGTTTTGACTTGAGAGACTAACGTTTGTTTTTGTTGTTTCGATTGTCATTTGTACAGCGCATACATTTTTGTTTAGATTGTTGCATTAGTATTTATATATCACTACTATCAATGATGTTTGAAATTCCAGAACCGTTTAGAGTTCTTCGTTTAGGAACATCGTCCAAAAGTATGTATGTGAAATAAACAAAAAAATCATGATAAAAATGAAATAGAAAAAGAAAGAAAATGAGATAGAAAAGAGAAGAAAGTGAAAAGAAAAAGAGAGCAAATAAGGAAAAAAGGGCAAGTAAGGAAAAAGGTAGAAAAAAGAAAAATAAGTTGTTAAGCTGAAAAACCAACATGCTTTTGAAAAGAGACGATTTCCAACTTTTCTTTGAAAAAATTCATTGATCATAACCAATTTTTGGAAAATGTGTATACACCTGAAGGGTGAATGCTGTGAAGATTTTCCCAGACGCCCGAAATGGACTCGGATGAATGCACAAATTGATAAAAGAACATATTTTGGAAACGTTGGGTTGACTAAAATAAAGGAAATGAATCCTGAACCCTAGCATCACATGACCATAAAGATTTGACACTTGAGTGTCCGCATAGGTGCATGCATGACCAGTTTTGCATAAAGTTTCTAAATCATCATTTTTGCATTTGTGTCATGGAAATAATGTGGGGCATCCCTTTTTATCCTTGAACCAAACCAAACCCCGACATGTATCATGTCTAGCCATTCTACAAACCTTGAGCCAAAATCCTGACTCACCATGAACCTTGACCTAGGGTGAGAATGTCAATCCTTACCCTCGGAAGCAAAAAAGAAAAGAAGGAAAATTCCCCAATCAAAGAGTGGGAGAAAGCAAAAAAGGAAAGAAGGAAAATTTCCAATCAAAGAGAAAGTCAAAAAGAAAAGAAAGAAAATTCCCAACCAAAGAATGGGAGAAAGTAAAAAAGGAAGGAAGGAAAGTTCTTGATCAAAGAACTAGAAGAAATGTGCAGAAAGGTCTTTTGACCAGACAATATCTGAACAATACAGAATTGTCACCAAATGAACAAAAAGAAGGAAAGGGAACCACGACCTAAAATAGTCTTCTCCCTTTGATTACCAACCAAAATCCCGTGCGCTAGCGACTTTTTTTTCTCGCCCCGCACTAAACAAAAAAAAAACAGAAAAAATCAAAAGCCAGAAACACACAAAAGCCGAAAGAAGAAACCACCAAAAGAACCCATTCCCAAGGGAAGCCCTATTGATCCATGATCACGCGTGTAATTTTTGATTTGATAGGAAATAATTTGCAAAGTCAAGTCATGACATATCTATGGTTCGGAATTAGGATGAAACACTTACCTGTGCGAGATTGATACACTTTGAGTGGATTTCTTCTATTTTTGTCGGACCCAGTGTTTCCTCTAAATGGTCATTTAGAAACGAAATGCTAACATCCAAGATCTCATTTATGGTTATGGGGGATCCCATCAGCAGACTCTCCTTCCCCGGTAGACGCATTGTTTTTCACTCAAAGCATATGCTGCTCTAAATCAGTTGGAATATTTGTCTCTTTGCTAAAGCATGTTCGCATTTTAGTGGAGAAAACAACGAGACTTTTTCAAGTCTCACAAGTTATCCAGAACTACGTAGGTCTGAATTCCTCATTGGAGGATACGTAGGAGCAAGAGCCTCGCTTTTGTCGACCATACCGCCTTTTGTTGCCATGACTCAAGAGCTGGTAGCCCGCGGAGACACCTTACGGTTATCCGCACCTCGTCATTCAGTGACCCCAAGTGTGATTGACGAGCAGAGACCAATATGGTCATCTGCGCCCTTTCCGGAGATGTCATCATTTTCCGATGGAGACTTTTCAAGTCTCACAAGTTATCCAGAACTACGTAGGTCTGAGTTCCTCATTGGAGGATACGTAGGAGCAAGAGCCTTGCTTTTGTCGGCCGCCCCATAATCTTTGTCATACTGACCCTGAGGTCATGTGACATGCACCCTTGTATCATCCAGAGGCGGCGGGCCCGATGATACGCGGAGATACCTTACGGTTATCCGCACCCTTTTGTCATCCAGAGGCGGCGGGCCCGATGACAAGCAGAGACCAAGTTTGGTCATTCTGCATCCATGATACGCGGAGATACCTTATGGTTATTCGCACCCTTTTGTCATCCAGAGGCGGCGGGCCCGATGACAAGCAGAGACCAAGTTTGGTCATTCTGCACCCATGATACGCGGAGATACCTTATGGTTATTCGCACCCTTTTGTCATCCAGAGGCGGCGGGCCCGATGACAAGCAGAGACCAAGTTTGGTCATTCTGCACCCATGATACGCGGAGATACCTTATGGTTATTCGCACCCTTTTGTCATCCAGAGGCGGCGGGCCCGATGACAAGCAGAGACCAAGTTTGGTCATTCTGCACCCATGATACGCGGAGATACCTTACGGTTATTCGCACCCTTTTGTCATCCAGAGGCGGCGGGCCCGATGACAAGCAGAGACCAAGTTTGGTCATTCTGCACCCTTGTATCATCCAGAGGCGGCGGGCCCGATGATACGCGGAAATACCCGAGTGGTTATCCGTATAAACATTCTTTTGCTATCTGTAAGACAGAACGCTTGATAGCATGCAGGGACTGACATAGTCTTCTGCACCTTTTGTTCCTCCGGGAACAACAAGTCATTTACATGTGGAGATTTTATGTTCACCCGCGACTCTCGCCAAGTCGAGAGGAACGAAATTAGTGTCTTATCTTTACTTTCCTTTTATCTCCAATAAAAGACAAGTAAAGAGGGGCAACTGTCATACCCTAATTTCGTCCGGGGACCTTTGCTCGATGACGTGCGACCATTCTTTGGTCCTCGTGAGGTGCTTAGCACCCATCATTAGGCAATTTGTGAAATTCCAGGACATGCCGAAAAACCAAAAAAATATTGATGCACAATCCGTAAGTTTCCGTGACACACCGGAAATCAAATGGAAGCATCGTTGCATAATTAAGTGAGGTTCCGTAACATTCCGTAAGTCAAAAAGGGGATGATTATGTAATCCGCAAGGTTCCGTAACATTACGGAAAGAAAACAAGTATCGTTACGAAATTCGTAAGTTTCCGTAACTTTACGAAAAAAGAATCACCAAAAAACAGCAGAGGGGGGTGTACTTAGTAAAAATGGGGGTGCAAATAGCACCCAGGCCCATTTGGGCCCTCCAGAAGATTCCTCCAGAAGGCGGTTGCTTCTGGAGGAAGCAACCCTGCTCGCCTGGGCGAGCTGAGCTCGCCTGGGCGAGCTGAGCTCGCCTAGGCGAGCTGGGCGGCAACCACCTCCCCTATTTTGCTATAAATAGGGGAGGAATGCAAGAAGGAAGGGGTTCAGCCCCTTAGGCACTTCTCTCTCTTTCGAATTTGCTTGGAAAAATTGTTTCCGTGAAGAAAATCTAAGCCGAGGCGCTTCCGAAACGTTTCCGTAACGTTTTCCGTGAGGAATCTCGCAAAGGTTTCAACCGTTCTTCGACGTTCTTCATTCGTTCTTCATCGTTCTTCGATCTTCAACGGGTAAGTACCTCGAACCAAGCTTTTCGATTCATTCTATGTACCCGTAGTGGTCCACATTGTGTTTCGTGCATTTTTATTCTCGTTTTGTTTACTTTTTATACCCCCTGTTGACATGCTTAAGCCATTTTGCTTAAGTCATTTCTCGCTTAACTTAAAAATAAAATAAATTTCCACCGAACGTTTGAATTATATTATCCGTTAACTTCGGTTAAAATCAATTCCGACCGTTCGGTCATGCCGTAACCACGTTGGAAATCAAAAAGAGGTAAAAAATAATATAATAATCAAAAAGACATCTTTTAGTAAAATAAAGCGGAAAATCAATCGGACGTTTTCTCTTTGGGATTTCTCATTCTTAATCGAATTGATTAATAACTAAAGTGAAACTAAGGCTAAAATCAACTCGCCTAGTCAAGCTCGTCCACAAAAATAGGCTTTTGAAGTTTGTCATTTCAATTTCTCACTAAGTAAAATGGATCATTTTTAAGGTCCAACGCCTTAAAATGATCACCACTTAAGTAAAAAAGGCATCACTTGCTAAAAAAGAACTACGTAGGTCTGATTTTCTCATCCCAAATTGAGGAATACGTAGGAGCAAAGGGAAACACCCTTGTCGACCACAAAAAAAAAGAAAAATATAAAAAGGGTATAAAGGATATAAGAACATAAAAGGGAACATAAAAATCAAAGTCATGTTTGCACATTCGATTAAAGGCTGCCGTCCCTTAAGACGGGCGTGTGGGGTGCTAATACCTTCCCCGTGCGTAAATACAACTCCCGAACCTTTCACTTAAAAGTTCATAGATCGCGTCTTTTCCGGTTTTTCCGACGTTTTCCTCAAATAAACGTTGGTGGCGACTCCGCGCGTATTCCTTTCGTGGAACACGCATCCCGCGAGTCTCGCGTCGCCCTCCCACCGAAGGGTAGGTTGCGACAGACACAGATACTATAATTTTTTTGAAATTAAGGATACGATATAGTTTTTGGCACAAGTTGTTCAACACACTTGGGTCCTTTAATCATGGTTTGAGTTTTGATTAATGGTTGGGCATAAAGTTACAATTAGAGGTAGCACATTATCCCAAAATGGACCGATCTGATGGAAGAGAGACTACTTAGGTGGCAAATAGGGAGCCTCAGATACCTCTTAAATGCAACAAAAGAAAAAGGAAATTAACATAGTTAAAACCTCTCCTAAGACTTTAAACCTCATATGTACTCTTTAATCACTCTAATATCCCCCTAAACATCAATTTTAGGTAAAGGGAAAGGACAAAAAAAATCATATTCATGAGAGTGTGGAAAAGCATTCACCTCAATTAAAGAAGCATAAAGATAAGCATGCTCTTGGGGGGCTTGGGGATCTCTGGCTTCTCGTCCTTTCTTCCTCTTCTTCCTTTGTTTCTTCTTTTTTGTTTGCTCTATTCCTTCTCCTTCTTTTAAAACCGGCTTGGAGTATGCGAAGTGTGTGGGATAGGGCTTAGTCATTTTTAGATAATAAAAAAAGTAAATCTATATATTTATTTAGATGGGTTACAAAATCTGATCCTGTTGGAAAGGTAGAACATCACATAAAGGCACAATGTTTGGCATGCCAATGCCTAGTATAAAACATGAATCTTAGCTAACAAATTGAAAGCAATCATAAGAACTATTACACCAAAAAGCATAAGATCACACTCCTACTGAGGATGGACGTCTATATTTAAACCATGGTTGAATACCATAAAAAAATATTTTGTTTCTTTGTAACCACAAGCACTAGTAGGTGGTGTGCCAGATCATATACCACAACTCCATACATCCTCAATACCTAAAAAATGAATGATGTTGTGCAAAATGCATATCATGCTAGCTCTTGATGTTGAACTTGAAAAACTCCAAACCGTATATAGACACATCACAAAATAGCCCGATGAGAAAAATATGTAGAAGCAAAACTTCATGGTGAATCAAAGGTTATTCAAAGGTGTTTTGATGATAACAATGATGATAACAAAAGAGGATGACAAAGGTGATGACAAAAAGCTCAAAGATCAATCAAAGAACAACTCAAGTGAATCAAGAACAATTCAAGAGTTCAAGATAAGAATCAAGAAGAATTCAAGACTCAAGAAGAAAGTTAAGAGTCAAGAATCTAGATTCAAGGTTCAAGATCTCAAAAATCAAGATCAAGATTCAAGACTCAAGATTCAAGAATTAAGAGAAGGCTTAATCAGGATAAGTATAAAAAGATTTTCTCAAAAATTGAGTAGCACATGATTTTTCTCAAAACATGTTTACCAAAGAGTTTTTACTCTCTAGTAATCGATTACCAGATTGTTGTAATCGATTACCAGTAGCAAAATTGTTTTGAAAAAGTTTTCAAATTGAATTTACAACGTTCCAATTAATTTCAAAAAGCTGTAATTGATTACAATGTTTTGGTAATCGATTACCAGTGCCTTTGAACGTTGAAATTCAAATTAAAATGTGAAGAGTCACATCCTTACACATAAAAGCCTTGTGTAATCGATTACATTGATTTGGTAATCGATTACTAGTGACTGTTTCTGAATAAATCAAAATATGTAACTCTTCAAAAGGTTTTTGACTTTTTCAAATTGGTTTTAAGTTTTTCTAAAAGTTATAACTCTTCTAAATGGTTGTCTTGACCAGACATGAAGAGTCTATAAAAGCAAGGCTTTGTTTTGCATTTCAAGAATCTTGAACACTTATTCAATCAATCTTTTACAAGCCGTAAATCTCTTTGAACTTCTTCTTCTTCTTTGTACCAAAAGCTTTCCAAAGTTTTCTGGTCAAAGAACAAAGGACTAACCGCCTGAATTCTTTTGTGTCTCCCTTCTCCCTTGTCAAAGAATTCAAAACGACACAGTCTGAGAATTCTTTTGATTCTTCCCTTTCCCATATACAAAAGATTTCAAAGGACTAACCGCCTAAGAATTCTTTTGTATCCCCATTCACAAAGATTCAAAGGTTTAACCACCTGAGAACTTTGTCTTAACACATTGGAGGGTACATCCTTTGTGGTACAAGTAGAGGGTACATCTACTTGGGTTTGACTGAGAACAAGAGAGGGTACATCTCTTGTGGATCAGTTCTAGTGGAGGGTACATCCACTAGGTTGTTCAAAGAGAACAAGGGAGGGTACATCCCTTGTGGATCTTTGCTTGTAAAGAAATTTTACAAGGTTGAAAAGAAATCTCAAGGATCGCAGGTCGCTTGGGGACTGGATGTAGGCATGGGTTGTTTCCGAACCAGTATAAAACTTGGGGGAGTTGTTAGTTGGTGAAAACGACTAACAAGGGAGGGTATAAACCTTAGTTGGTGCAATACATTTCTAGAAATCAGCAAGTAAACTACCATCTTGTAAATAATCCACCAACGATTGAGTATCCATAAACAAAGCTAATAGATGCTCATATGCATAAGCAACAGAAAACATGATAGCAGTTCCAAACCTCTAACTCCATAAGTCTTGTGAATTTGGATCCAAATGTACAATAGTGGAGAAAATCTACTCCAATTGACAAACAAAATCTTCATCCCAACCAAAAATCTCGGATGCCAACGTCAATGACAATTTACATTATTTTTTTACATCTTTTCATTATTTGTCCTCATCTTGAACCACGTGGGAGACATAACAACCTTTGGAAAAAAATGTAACTCAAACAAATTAAGAAACCCTTTTTCTTTCTCTCTCTTGAACCCTACCTCTACTCTGCCACCATCGACATTGATTTTGGCAACCATAGACCTCATTTTCTAAATCTAAACCGATAGAATCTTTCCTCTCATCGATCCCAAATTTTTTCCCCAATTGAAGTCTTTACCGAGTTCTAACTGTAGCCATCAAAACCGTTTTCAGCCACCATGGTAGATCTACAAATATACTCCGATCAAATCCTTCCCCGTGTCAACTACAACAAAACCTATATACTTTTCTATTATTTTGGATACTTTTCCGGTAACTCCTATGTTTCAAATCTTGTCAAGTGCAAAATTGGAGGTTTGATGCAAATCTCAAATCTATTAGTTTGAACTATTTAAAGCTTTTGCTATTTTTGTTTTCCTTTTATCATCATGTTGGTTCAACTTTCATGTTGATTGTTTGTGGGAGGCATAAGTTTTTAGTAGTTGGAGATTTCTGGGATTAACTCTCCCTCAAGGTTTGAAGCAAACAGTTGGTAGGCACTATAAGAATTATTTGATTTATGGACAATTATTGAAGTTGAATTCATTCTTTTATTATGCAAAGGTTGTTTATATGGAAACCAAGTCAAACCAAATTGGGTTCACCTATGCTAATGAGCTTATAGTCATTCTCATCGGTATATCTTGATTCTTATAGATTAACTTATTGGTTCTTATGCTTCATATTATAGACTTATTTGTATTTTGTGATTTTTGAAGCTGATCTTAATTCTTAATTATTATAATCGTATTAAATAAAAATTATTTTCCTTGAATATTAAATAACATCTTAAAATGGATGTATATTGAAAGTTGCCAACCATACAATGAGAAGTGCATGCAGTAATGCCAATTACTACATATGAGCATGTATCTTCTGTATCTTCTTTTAATATAGTGTGAAACTGCCAACCTAAGATTCATTCCAGAATGTGTTTGCTATATCTATGACCATTTGAGCTTTGTAACTTAACCTAGTCTATGATACTTATTTAATATTTTTGGACTATAATAATGTAACTAAACTTTCAGTATTAAAACAAACAAAGTTTATCATAGTTTTGTCATCATTTTGTTTCCTGTTAGTTTTATGTGTTCTCTTTTTCTAATTAATCTTCATCATTTATTATAACAAGACTATTTGAGTATTCCCATTTGGTTAATCAAACAATGTGCGACATATTCTCACGTGGGAAAAATGTTAAGATGGCGTATTCAGTTGAGTATTTTGTCAAGCTAATGGCATTGAGTTAACGAACTTCACTCTAAATCATGACCACAATTTACTTCTCAATGTAAGTACAAACAAAGGAGAAACAAATTCATCACTTTACTCATAGTTCATCAGTGAGCATTCATTTATTTAAATTACTAGAAAATTGAAGAATGCGAAGAAAAGGCATTAGCTCAATTTCTTTCCTTCTCAACCCATTTATTTAAGTTTCAATGAAACCCTGGAGATCAATTTTTCCAAGGAAACCAAAATTCAAGGAATAAATAGACCTATCATCTCATTGGAAAATGTTTATTTTGTGTTGCTTATAAACTTTGCATATAAAGTTACTGTTGGATACAATCAATCTCTGCCCTTATCAACTCTTAAGACTGATCCAATATGTGATATTTCCTTACTAGAGTATGTTTTCATTGTGAATGTTATAGGAGAGGACTTCATTTTCCCTCATTTAATGAATTCTCCAAGCCTGAATTTGTCCTGAACTATTGGATTTTCTTATCTATAATAATACCTAGCTTAAATTTTTTTTCTACATGTAAAATAATTCATGTATGTTTTCTAATTGCAATACCAGATAAAGTCATTTGTCAATGGTCCAATATGGGGTGCTCCAGCAAGACACACAGGGAGCACTCCAACTATTTAAAGAGAGAAAAGAGGCTAGAATTCCAAAAAATGAAACAGGAGAAAAAAAACACTTTGTGGCTGTTTTTAACTGCTTCAAATTTTATGGCAAACCATTTTTGATGTCGGTACTCCTAACAATTAATCCTATCTGTTGGTTTTGACATCGGTTTTGACAAAACCGATGTTAACCTCATATAGTTAACATTGGTTTTTTTAAAACTATAAGTTAACTATATGAGGTTAACATCGGTTATTTTAAAACGGATGTTAAGTACTGGAGGTTAACATCGGGTTTTAAAGAACCGATGTTAAGTACTTTAGGTTAACATCGGTTATTTTAAAAAAGCCGATGTTGTTCTTTTCATAAATTAAAACACAAATTCATTTTGGCCCCCACGCGCCCAAACCCTTTTCTCCTTTGTTCTTTTTCCTTCATCCAGACCCTATGACTGCCGAAAACTGCGCTGCTGAAGCTACCACTATCGTTGAAGCTGCAACTACCGCAAACGAGTTCGTCTCTGCTGCGATTGAGGTACATCAGTGCAACCACATTGTGTGCATAAGGAATATGGTTTCCGTTCACTCTCAGTCATGGCCACTTATCGATTCTTCGAATGTTTGTGTCAAACTTGTATAGTCCAAAACTTTGAAAAAAATTAGTTCCATATGAATAGTTTTTTTTTTCTATAATTAGTTGGGGGGGGGGGGTTTATAGACCCAGGGATTTCGAACAAAACATAGTGAAGGCCGAAAATGCTGTTATCCCTATACATGATAATGGTCAATTATTCGTCTTTAGTCCTTTAAATGTGAAAATACTATAATGTAGTATAGCTATCTTGACACTCTTCGAATACCTTGTATATATAAAAGAAAAAAATAGTAGATGTATCCTAGTTTGGTTTCTGTCTAACACCCACATTGAGGAAATATAAGATTAGTGAGTCAATAAAGTTTGAATGTATGCATATGTAATATTTTGGTTTGTTGTCCCTTAAATTTATACAAATCAAATAGAACCTAATTGTCTTATTCTTGGTGGTTTCTAAAATTTATTTAGGTTTGTGGTTGCATTCAGAGAGGAATTCTATAAGTTGTACTTGCCGACTTTGGTGACATCAAGGAAAGGGTAGGATTTATGCTAGGATTGCCTACTCTGAGCATTATTTCACTTTTTTATGCAATTAACCTCATATTTACTTTACAAAGGGTTTGGCATAAATCACTGGACACTACAAACCCTTTGCCATAGTACTAAGGGGAACATCCCATTTGACTGACTAGATATTGTTTAGTTTTGCACAAGAATTAATGTTTACTTATGATGCAATCCTACCCCCCAAGGGCATTGGATAGAAGACTCCAAGAAGATTGGGCCAAAGAAGCAAGAGAAGGCCCTAGGGTTCTCATGAGCCTTAGGGAGATTTTGGGCCCATGGGCTAAGTGTGAGCCCACTTATCTTTGTACATATTAGATTAAAGTTTCATTAATTTTGGTCCTTGTATTTAGGGCTCCATAATGTAGGTAGGGTACCCTAGAAATATAGGATTTTTCATCCCTTGTATTTTAGGGCACCTAGACTAGTTTTTGTATTAGGGGTAGTTTTGTAATTTCACATGCACTAAGTGAATATTTGATGTGTGTGGTTGGAAATAAATTTAATTGAATTGATAGAAGCCCAATCCAATTAAATTTTAGAGGGGGAGGTGAGCATTTGCTTACTACACCCTATTGCCACATCATATAGTCACACTTTGTGCGTGTCCTTCATGCTTTACATGTCTCATGACACCTAAGCACACTTAGTGGAAAATCTTGGAATTGATCTTGGATTAGTGGGCTGAACCATAACTAAAATTCACTAATCATAATTAGTGAAATTTTGGCTCCACAAATTCAATTTCAAATTCAAATTCAAGTAAAATTTGAATTGAAATTCAAATTATCCCCCAATTTTGTGTGACACTTAGGCTATAAATAGAGGTCATGTGTGAGCATTTTTTAAAAACTTTGATGATTCGAAAATTAAACTGCAGATTTCAAAGCTCTTTTAGAGCACAAAATTTCGTGCTCTTCTCTCCCTCTCCCTTCATTCATCTCCTTCTTCCTCCAAGCTCTTATCCATGGCCTCCTATGGTGGTGAACTTCTTCTAGACTCATCTTCTCCTTGAAGTGGCGTCTGCTCTCTCTCTTCCTTCTCCATTCTGCTGCCATTTATCTTCCAAGAAGCAAAGGAATCCATTGATGAAGAAGATCCTAGGCCTACAAGCTCAAATGGAGCTTACATCATGTGGTATCAAGAGCATCTTCATCTAGGTGATGTTCTTTTGCTTCCTCTATCATTTTGTTCGGTGAATTCTCTTTAATTCCTTGTTCTTCATCTTATTCTCCTTGTACATCCTCCATTTTCTTGTGGTTTGGTGCTGTTTAGAATAGATTAAAAAAAATAAACCGATTAAATCTTAGATCTACACTTGTTCTTGCATTTCTATGGTTCAAATTTTGTAGATCTACTCTTGAATCATGTTTTTTGTGTTGATTTTAGGTTCTATCATTTTTCATTCGTAATATTCTTGTGCTGAACCTTTAGATCTAAATTTTCTTCCAAAATATTGATTAGAAAAAAAAACACAAAAATCTAAGTGTAAATCACTTAATCCATTTTGTCTTAGAGTCGTGTTTAGTCATAGTAATTGTCACATTATGTTCTAAGTTTGTGTTGAATTTTTATTTTGTTGATTGAATTCTAGATACATTTGTTCATGTATTCTTGTCATTCTTAGCCTATCTTTTGAATTTTGAGTCTAATTCATGCATGTTATTTAGTTCATAACATGTTCTAAATCAATTCCTAGAAGTAGTCTTGTTCTTGAATTTTTTTTTTGTTTTCTAAGTTTCCTACATGATGCCTATGATGAAGTTGAGTTGTGGTGCTGAGTTGTGGCTGGATTTGTGAATCAAAATAAGTCGTAAGCTCTCTTGAATTGTGTTATTCAAGATAATTGAGTATAAGCAAACACAAATTGTAACTATCCAAGCCTTAAGCAACATAAACACTACTCTTGATTTCTAGGTTGAAATCGCTGGTGCTGGCAGCTTGAACATACGAACTTGTATAAATTACTGGGAATTGGTCACTACGTTTTTTGAGCTGAAAGTTTTACTGAATTTTCTAGACATCTGGACCAAAATTATAAAAAAGGAACCAAGCGATTTGGATTAAAGGAAAAAATAAGAAAAATCGCACAAGTTGGCAGAAAAATCAGTGTCCAAGAAAAAAAAAAGTGAAAGGAAAGTGTGCTTGTTGTTTTGGCTCAAAATTTGTTCTATAATTGGTGCCTATTTTATACCAATCCTAGTTCTGAAATTTCAATTGAAAATTATTGTGAAAACAAGTTCCAAAACTAGAGGTTTCTTGAGTCTTTTTTTTTTAGAGTTTTTCTACTCTACTCTAGAGCCATTCTAGGTTTCTCTTTGAGTCCTAGCTTGCTTTTTTGTGCTTTTCATTGCTTTAATTGTTGAATAATCCTTGGAAATTTGTCTTGTTAAAACTCTATTGGTTTAGCTTTCATTTCATTTTTTTGGTCTTTGGTTATTGCTTGTCTCTTTGTTTCCTTGCTTGTGAGTTGCCATATAGGGAATTGGAAAGGAGGATTGGTGCCATATCTTGAAGAATTTGAGTCAAGAAGCAAGGGGCCAACCACCATAAGAGCTATTGGACTAAGAAGCACTCCAAATTGAGTGAAATACTAAAGAGAGAATAGCCACCACAATTGAGGACTTTTTTTTTTTGTAATTTTGTAATTGGCAATTTGTTTTGCTTTCAAATTTTGTAACAAAAATGCCTTTCATTGGAAGTAAGTTGGGAGCCTCCAATAGGTCACCCTACTTCCATTTGTGTGTAATAATTTTAGGCAATTTTCCCTTAGGATAGTGAGTGTTTTGTTGGGAACCTTAAATGAGGTCATCCAAACACTCTTAGGATCCGCCTATTTTGCATTTCTTGCACTTTAATTTCTTGCATACTTTCATAGCTTATTTCCTTTACCCTCCATTGTCAAACCGCCTAGATAGCTTGCCTTTTACCAATTAGTTTTTACCTTATCTTTCACACCTCTTTTAGTGTTTATTTTGGCTAGTTTCTACCATAGTTTCTTTTACCTTTTTTTCAAACCCCCAACAAGAAAGAACCATAACTTAGGAACCAACATGAGTCTTCATTCTTCATCTAGTGTTAATGGTGAGGGTTCTACTCCTAAGGACCCCTTGTATAAGATATTAGATGAGTTGAGATCCCTTAAGTTGTGGAAAGAAAAACAAGAGAGAAAAGAAAAAGGTAAAAAAAAAGAGTGGAAGAAATAACTCAAGATGAAAGAGAGAAAATAAGAGAGGAAGAAAGAAGAAAAATAATGAAAGAAATGAAAAGAGAAAAAAATGCCTCCTATAGTAGTCATGACTCTTGCAAGAGTTTAAGTGAAGAACTTAGCGACTATTATAGAGGGTGTCATAGTTCACATACTAAACATCACTCCCAAAGAAGAGAAAAGGATAAAAGGTCTCAAGAGGTTAACATTAGCCTCCCATATTTCCATGGAAAAGATAATGTTGAGGCTTACTTAGATTGGGAAATGAAGGTTGAAGAACTCTTTGCTTGCCATCATATTAGCGAAGAGAAAAAAGTTCCATTGGCTACCCTTAGCTTTCAAGGGCATGCCCTCTATTGGTGGACTTCCCTTGTTAGGGAACGAAGGATTCATGGGGATCCTCCAGTAGAGTATTGGAATGATCTTAAGAGTGCCCTTAGGAAGAGGCACATTCCCTCCTACTATGAAAGGGAGCTTATGGACAAGCTCCAAAGGCTTAGACAAGGGAGTATGAGTGTTGAAGAATATAGACAACAAATGGAACTACTCCTTTTAAGAGCTGGACTTAGGGAGGAGGAAAGAACAAGCATAGCTAGGTTCCTTAGTGGGCTTAGTATGGAATTGAGGGATAAGGTTGAACTTCTTCCATATAGGGACCTAGATGAGCTAGTCCAACTTTGTATAAGAGTGGAGCAACAACTTAAAAGAAAGCCTTCTTCAAAATCTTATGGCTCTCACTCTTATCCAAGGAAGGACCAAGCCCATGGAATTTTGGGGGCTGCACCTTCAAAACCTAAGGAAGATAAGGGTAAGACCATAGAGAAATACACCCCTAAGACTAGTTCCTAAGAAAGGACTAGCAATATTAAATGCTTTAAATGTCTTGGGAGAGGTCACATTGCCTCTCAATGCCCCACAAAGAAAACCATGATCATGAGGGGTCAAGACATTTATAGTAGTCAAGAGGAGACTACTTCTTGCCCTTCCTCTAGAGGAAGTGAAGATGAAGTAAGGGGTGAAGAGTCTAGTAAGGAAGTCCACACCCATGAAGAAGGTGACCTCTTAATGGTTAGAAGGCTCCTTGGAGGTCAATCTTGTGATCTATCTCAATCCCAAATAGAGAACATCTTTCATACAAGATGCAAAATTTTAGATAAAACTTGTTCTCTCATTTTGGATAGTGGATCTTGTTGCAATTGTTGTAGCACAAGATTAGTTTCCAAGTTGAACCTCACTATCATTGCCCACCCAAAACCTTATAAACTTCAATGGCTCAATGAGCAAGGGGAAATGATAGTTAACCAACAAGTGAAGCTATCTTTCTCCATTGGGACATATAAGGATGAAGTTAATTGTGATATAATTCCCATGGAGGCAGGACATATTCTTTTAGGAAGGCCATGGCAATTTGATAGGAAGATCATTTACAATGGCCTAACTAATGAAATTACCCTCACCCATCTTGACATTAAATTTGTGTTGCATCCTCAAACACCTTCACAGGTGGCCAAAGATCAACTAAGTATGAAAGATAAGAGGGATTAGGAAGAAAAACTAGAAAAACAAAAGAAAAAGAAGGATAGTAAGGCCTTGTCTTCAAAGGCCAAGGGGAAGGAAAAAGAGGAAAAGGATTCCTCCAAGAAGATTGTTAACAAGGAAAATCATTTTGCAACAAAATGTGATATTAAAAGAGCACTCCTTCTTAAACAATCTTTCTACCTTTTCCTATCAAGGGAAACATCCCTTAGCACCGCCATACCTCTTGAGCTTGAGGTTATTCCTCAAGTAAAGGAGTTGTTGGATGAGGGTTTGGTTCGCAAGAGCTTAAATCCTTGTGTTTTGTTGGTGCCTAAAATAGGTATTATTAGGCACCATATCCCTATGATAGGTGGTATGATAAATGTGTTGAGTGGTGCAAAAATCTTTTGTAAAATCACTCATGCGCCCAAGACCTTCATGATTTGTGTACATAGGGACTCATTAGGTAGGTTTGTTCTTATTTTTTGTTTCAATGCAAACCTAGGTGCTCATGTGGGACACCTTAGGTTTGTCGCAATTTTTTGTAGGAATAATCAGCATGAAAATAAAGAAAAAGGTATGTTTTATTCCGTTACTTTCCCTAACTTTTTAAATAGTGATCAAAGGCTTCCCATGGACCCTAAGAGAATAAAGGTCATTCCTGAGTGGCCTACTCCACCGAGTATAAGGGAAATTTGGGGCTTCAATATCTTAACAAATTTTTACAAAAGGTTTGTCCCATATTTTTCTATACATGTAGCACCACTCATTGAGTTGGTGAGGAACTATATTCTCTCATGGGAAGATGGCCAGGAAAGGGGTTTTCCGTCCTTACCGTACTCTAACATACCCAACATCACTAATACATATGTTTTTATTCTTTTTACTGATGTTGAGGAAAGAATCCATGAGTTTCAAGAACCTCTAGATTTGAGGTCAAATCCTTTTCAAGGGGGAGGGAATGATACAATCCTACCCCCCAAGGGCATTGGATAGAAGACTCCAAGAAGATTGGGCCAAAGAAGCAAGAGAAGGCCCTAGGGTTCTCATGAGCCTTAGGGAGATTTTGGGCCCATGGGCTAAGTGTGAGCCCACTTATCTTTGTACATATTAGATTAAGGATTCATTAATTTTGGTCCTTGTATTTAGGGCTCCATAATGTAGGTAGGGTACCCTATAAATATTCGATTTTTCAGCCCTTGTATTTTAGGGCACCTAGACTAGTTTTGTATTAGGGGTAGTTTTGTAATTTCACATGCACTAAGTGAATATTTGATGTGTGTGGTTGGAAATAAATTTAATTGATTTGGTAGAAGCCCAATCCAATTAAATTTTAGAGGGGGAGGTGAGCATTTGCTTACTACACCCTATTGCCACATCATATAGTCACACTTTGTGCGTGTCCTTCACGCTTTACATGCCTCGTGACACTTAAGCACACTTAGTGGAGAATCTTGGAATTGATCTTGTATTAGTGGTCTGAACCATAACTAAAATTCACTAATCATAATTAGTGAAATTTTGGCTCCACAAATTCAAGTAAAATTTGAATTGAAATTCAAATTTCCCTCCAATTTTGTGTGACACTTAGGCTATAAATAGAGGTCATGTGTGTGCATTTTTTTAAAAACTTTGATGATTTGAAAATTAAACTTCAGATTTCAAAGCTCTTTTAGAGCACAAAATTTCGTGCTCTTCTCTCCCTCTCCCTTCATTCATCTCCTTCTTCCACCAAGCTCTTATCCATGGCGTCCTATGGTGGTGAGCTTCTTCTAGACTCATCTTCTCCTTGAAGTGGCATCTCCTCTCTCTCTTCCTTCTCCATTCCGCTGCCATTTATCTTCTAAGAAGCAAAGGAATCCATTGATGAAGAAGATCCTAGGCCTACAAGCTCCAATGGAGCTTACATCAACTTAGCTTCAGAATCTTAAGACCAAGTACAAAGCTAGATAGAACTACCTATTTCTCCATTCTGGCACTGACAATACTTGATGAAATTGATGGCAAAGTCATCAATACAGATTCAATAGAGTCAGGTCTATAACTGTTAGTAGTAGTAGTTGTTCTCCAAACATTATAGAGCAGCTAGAGTCAAGCAAAAAACATTATAGAGCAGCTATAGTCAGGTCTGTAACTGCAAGTACAAGGAAAAGCATTATAGAGCAGCTAGAGTCAAGCGAAACTGATGACTGACTTCTTTTATTTTACTAATCAAGTGTGCATGTTTAATGCTACTACCCTTTCTCTGCTTCGGCTATAAAAGAGACCTAATCTTGTTCTCCAAACTCTGCGTCGTATATTTCATATACTTGTCAACCTTAGCATCATTTTCTATTGACAAACAATAATTGTTGACATAGGCCCTATAAATTGGTATAATACCTTCCACCATTTTCCCTCTGTAGCATGACATTGAGTCTATTTGACATTTGCTGACAATTACCATCTCTAGTATGAGTTTGATGACCAAGGGATAGACGTCATCAATTTTCCGACATTGATCACTACTCCAATAGGTATTCCACTACTAGGGGTCTGCATATTTCTTGATTGAACTCAATATACCAAACACTAGTTGTTATAGTTACGTTCAGGATGTGACTTTTCAATTAAGTGGTTGTTTACTTAACTTCATTTTAGAGAATTATTTGTTTTACAACCAGGATCCTATGTGCTATGATGATAGACCAGTGTGAGTGACATTGAAACCTCTTTCCCTTGTCTTGAGGTAATTTGTTCTTGCCTTTATTTTTATTGTTTTGGCCAGAAATAAGAAATCCCTTGTCCTTAAAGAGCATTAGTGAGCAGATAAGCCAATTGATTATTTGAAGTTAACAAAATATGTTCTAATTTATTTGGAGTCTATCTTCTCAGAAATATAAAAGGCAATCGATCTCTATATGTTTGGTATGGTCATCAAAAACTGGGTTAGATGTAATATGAAGGGCTGCTTGATTATGACAAATGTGTCTCATTTCCAACCTCACAAAATTTTAGCTCTTTAATGAGTCATTTATTTGTTTTTAGACATATTAGTTCATAAGTAGTGAGGGTCATAGCTTGATATTTTGCTTCAGCTCTGGACCTTGCAACCATATTTTTCTTCTTGAGGTTTTCCATGAAAGAGATTCACTCCAAATAGAACATAATATCCGTAGGTGGATCTCCTATTAAGTATAGGTAATAATCTCCTTATGCTCTCTGTTCTAAAACACTAATCAATCCTTTTACTAGTGATCCTCTAAGAAATATCAGAATTCTGACATATGCATTCGAATGACCACACTTACAACAAAAGATGGTTGGTCTTGTTACAATTGGATTAGTTTAGCTTTCTGCCAAACTCCAATATCTACTTGGGTAAAAAAATAATTCTCCTTGGTCAGGAAGAAGCTTAACATCTTGATATGTGGGATTATCTAATGTTTTACAATTCACCATTCCATTTTCTTCAAGAATACCAAGAGCATAGTTTATTGGGAAATAGTAATTCCAGACCTTGATTAAGCAACTTCAATTCCCAGAATATCTCAATTGGCCTGAGTATGGTTTACCAAGAAAAATGTAGGAATCAGTTTATAATTTTGTAAGTTCAGATATCTGTACTAAAGAAAGCCATGCACGTGTATTTGATATTATGCTGAAAAATTTAAAATCTTTTCACCTGCAACAAGGATAGTGGTATTTCTGTGTTGCTATGATGCTACTAGTATTTCTACTAACTAGTTCGAGAATTTACAATTGTACATTAGGTAGTATCAGTGTAGGATTTCTGCAAAGTGGGATCATACCAGAGGGTTGAAGAGCAAATTGGCTTGCTTGTGAGATTGTCATTTTTCTGCAAGTTGAAGGCTCACATTTTTTTTTCCTTGAAAAGCTTTTATATTCAAGAGACACCTTTCTTCTCCCACTCAGTTGACAGATTTGAAATTCCTTTCCTCTCCCTTACAGTACACGACACTTTTATATTCTTTCTCTTTATTTTTGTTTTTGATATGAAGAGGGCAATTTCACATCAAATCTCAGGGTTGCCAACTAGTGGTGTAGCTGTCTAGGAACATGTCTTTGTTGGAACAATTGGACATCAAGTTGTTGCCGGTTTTGGTGTTGTTAATCTTGGAGTTGCAAGAGCCTTCCATCTCATAGGCTTTGGGGGCAAATGATGATGGTCTCTACTCATAGGACCCTTTATCTAAAGTAGTGCTCTCTGAATTAAGGAGGTTCACTCTCTTACAGACCTCACATTCTTCAATGTTTCATTTTTCATAACATCGCCTTTCATACCATTATCTGACCCACCAAAACAATATGAATTGCTACTCAATATAACTTAATCTTTTGAACCTTCTGCCATTGATTCATCTTTTACATGATATTGCTTGTCAGAATGAAAGATTTCATTATCCTCCAAGGTTGGGGAAGAAGAATCAACACTGTTTGAGCTGGTCGATTATGCAATTCAGTAGCAATTACTACATGGCTTGATGAGAATTTTGTTATATATTATTATATTTAGATATACCCAACAAGCAAAAACCAAGCATAATCATGCCCCTTATGGTTTGACAAGAATCAGTAGCACTGCCCCTAGGGTTGCAACCTCCCTACCACCCAAATCACTCAATTGATGCCCCCGACAATGAAATAGCAGCATTGCCCCTAGGGCTGCAACTTAAGAGGTTGTTTGATAGGTTTGTTAGTTAGTTAGTTAGGGGACAATGAATCAAATAGTGGGTTACTTAGTGAGTCAATTGGTTGATGAGCAAAAACTAGATTAAGAAGGAATAAACTAACAAATAATAAGTTTAGTAAATAGTAGGAAAATTGGCAAGGAGAGTAAATTACCAAAAAAATAGAAATAGAAACTGCTAGATGTAATGTACTTGGTAAATAACTAACTACTTGGCAATTTGTGAGATAAATCATTAGGTTTTGTTGACTTCACATTTTGCCAGGTTATCATTTACTATTGGTAATTCACGTTGCTCTGGAAGGTATTTGATTATAGCAATTCCAGGTACGTACGCACGGACTTGTATGTATATATATTATCAACCGCTGGTTTCGATTAGTTAGCCAGTTTCTCTTTTCAGATATAAGACAACACAATAGATCAGTAAGAACCCTAACCAAACAAGAAAGCAATGGCTGCTGAGTTAGGGCAACAAACGGTGGAGGTATCCACTCTCGTCACACCGTCGCTCATGATAATCTTGATTGTTAGTGGGCTAACAATTGGAGGACTTATCATGAGTGGCGTGTGACGAGAGTGGATACTCCACCGTCTGTTGCCCTAACTCAGCAGCCATTGCTTTCTTGTTTGGTTAGGGTTCTTCCGATCTATTGTGTTGTGTTATATCTCACTATATTTAATTTGTATGTCATTAATGTGCTTTCATTAGATTCAACTTTTGTTCATAATGAGTGAACCTTAGATTCCCATTTGAGATTGAATACAATGATTCTTGCGAAAGTTTGCATTAATCATTGTATTGAATCTTGAATTGTCCATTTGGACAGTTTGGGGAGACTCACATTTTTATGGTAGATTCATGTGTTAAGGTTAACATTATTTTGTTTAATTTGATGAAATTACGGTACAATGCATTTCTAGTTGTTCTCTGAGTGCATACTTGATTATCGGCGAATTAATGTCACCGATTTCATGTCGTGTACTTGGAGACCAATGCGAAATGCTGCCGAAATTTCATCAAATTTAACAAAATAAGATTAACCTTGACGCATGAATCTACCATAAAAATGTGTCTTCCTGAATGGGATAGGGCCACACCTTAAATGAAAAAGTGAGATATCATGCATTGAATGACTTTGAGAGTATGACGAGTTATTATTAGATGGATCGAAGTTGGATGAATGAAAGTCGCATGAGCCATGATATGAGGAAGGCGTCGAACAATTCTTACAATTTGCTTCAGAAAGAAGTCGACCGGATGAAGATGGAAAATATTTTTGTCCTTGCATCAATTGTTTGAACGGAGACGACAAATACTGGATGACATACGGAGCATCTGTTGTGTGATGGAATTAAGAGAATTATACGACGTGGATATGGCATGGTGAAATGACAGACATGCAGAGTGGGCCCAATCTGAACCGTTTGATGTAGAAATGGGAGATCGCTTGGAGGATATGATTCGTGACCTTGGACAAGAGTCTTTTCAGCAAGCACATGCCCTATGTATGAACATTGCAAGTGATTCAAAGAAGCCTTTGTATCCGGGGTGCAAAATTCCTTGACGCTATTGTCGCGGTGTTAAGTCTGGTTAATGTCAAGGCCAGATATGGGTGGAGTGACAAAAGCTTTAGTTCACTGCTTCAAGTAGTGCACGATATGCTTCCAGAGGAAAACACATTGCCTAAAAGTTACTATCAGGCAAGAAGATATTGTGTCCGATGGGTATGGAGTATCAGAAGATTCATGCTTGCCCTAATGATTGCATACTGTACAGACATGAATTTGAAGAAATGTCCAAATGCCCTAGGTGTGGGGTATCACGGTACAAAGTGAAGGATGATGAGGAGTGTAGTAGTGATGAAAACTCAAAGAAGGGCCCCCAGCGAAGGTGTTGTGGTATCTTCCATCATTCCAAGGTTTAAGCGTCTTTTTGCTAATGAGACGACGCAAAAGACCTTACATGGCATGCAAATGGGAGAAATCTGATGGAATGGTCCGTCATCCGCTGATTGCTCCAGTGGAAGAAGATTGATCGTTTGTATCCGATTTCGGCAAAGAGGCAAGAAATCTTAGGCTTGGACTAGCCAGTGATGGAATGAATCCATATGGCAATTTAAGCACTCAACACAGTTCATGGCCAGTTCTACTAGTAATTTACAATTTTCCTCCTTGGTTGTGCATGAAGCGAAAATACATGATGTTGTCTATGATGATATCGGCCCAAGACAGCCAGGAAATGACATTGATGTTTATCTAAGTCCGTTGATTGAAGACCTGACAAAGTTGTGGGATGAGGGGTTTTAGTGTTTGATGGGTTTCAAATGAGACTTTTCAAATGCGTGCAATGCTTTTTTGTACCATTAATGACTTTCCAGCATATGGGAATCTGAGCGGTTACAGTGTTAAGGGTCATCATGCATGCCCCATCTGTGAAGAAGACACAAGCTACATACAACTGAAACATGGTAGAAAAAAGTGTACACTAGCATCGCGTTTTCTAAAACTCATCACCCTTACAGAGATTGAAAAAAGCTTTTAATGGAAGTCAAGAGCATGAAACTGCGCGATACCGTTGACTGGTGAGCAGGTCTTCCAGCGGGTTCAACACCTGAATACTGTATTTGGAAAGACCCAAAAGAAGGAAAAAGTAAGACTTGCATATGGAAGAAGAGGTCATTTTCTTTGATCTTCCGTACTGGTCTGATCTAGATGTTAGACATTGTATTGATGTTATGCATGTGGAGAAAAATGTATGTGATAGTGTCATTGGGACACTCCTTAACATTCAAGGCAAGACGAAAGATGGTTGAATACCGTCAAGATCTAGCTGAGATGGGTATACGATCGCAGTTGCATCCAAGGTCTGATGGTAAAAAAATATACTTGCCTCCAGCTTGTCATACTTTGTCAGAAAGGAGAAGATAATTTTTGTCAGTGTCTCGCGGGTCAAAGTCCCACAAGGATACTCTTCAAATATTAAGAGCCTTGTGCAGTTGAAGGAGCTTAAGCTGGTAGGGTTAAAGTCTCACGATTGTCACGTGTTGATGCAACAATTGTTAGCCGTGGCCATACGAGACATTTTGCCTAACAAAGTCAGGTTAGCCATAACTCGCCTGTGCTTTTTCTTCAATGCCATATGTAGCAAAGTCCTTGATCCTGTCAAGTTTGATGACCTGGAAAATGAGGCTGCAATTATACGTGCCAGTTGAAGATGTATTTTCCTCCTGCTTTGTTTGACATCATGGTTCACTTAATTGTTCATCTGGTCAGAGAAATCAAATGTTGTGGTCCTTTATATTTGCGGTGGATGATACCCGGTTGAGCGATACATGAAGATCTTAAAAGGGTATACGAAGAATCTACATTGTCCCGAAGCATCTATTATTGAAAGATACATTGCAGAAAAAGCCATTGAATTTTGTTCAGAGTACATTGAAAAGGCTAAACTTGTTGGGCTTCTCGAGTCTTGGCATGACGACAGAGTGGACGGTAAGGGTTCAAGAGGACTGCATGTTATCACTCCAAGTGTAGAAGATTTGTTACAAGCTCACTTGTATGTCTTGAATAACAGTAATGAAGTTTTTTCATACATACTTTAACATGAAGGTTTGGTCAAACAAAGTAATCCAAAAATGTCAAAGAACTGGGTCTTGAAAAAGCATAACAAGACTTTCTTTGATTGGTTTAAAGATATAATCTTTGCTAATGAAAATGCTTCTGAAACATTAAGAAAGCTAGCAGATAGGCCTAAAGGAAATGTTATAACTTGGCAAGGATACGACATAAACATGTATTCATATTATAAAAAAGCACAAGACGAGAAAAGTAAAATGCAAAATAGTGGGGTCACCCTAAGAGCTGAATCTCAATACTTTTCCAGTGTACATGATGACAATCCCTGTGTAGCTTCCATCCCTTACTTTGGGTTCATTGATGAAATTTGGGAGCTTAACTATGTCAAATTTATTGTTTGTGTTTTTTAATGTAAATGGGTTGACAGCAACACCGGCGTACGAGCCAATGATGTAGGATTACGTTGGTAGACCTAAAGAAACTAGCTTACCACAATGACCCTTTCATCATGGCAGAACAAGCTAAACAAGTATTTTATGTTCAAGACCCTTGTGATGAAAGGTGGTACGTGGTTCTACACGGGAAAACAATTGGTGTTAATGTAGAAGATGATGATTCATACATTGGTACTTATGTTAGTCCTTTGTCCACACAAATGACTCCTAACATCGTCGAAAAAGAAGAAGTTGACGACGTTCATGCTAATCGTAATGATCATGATGAAGGAGAATTAATTAACATCGTCTAATGTAATTTTCTAATTATGTATTTCATTTCGGTACATTCATTTACATAACTGATTCAGTTTTTTGATAATGTTAACTAAGTCAAGTTTTTTTCGTTACAGGCCCATGGCTACTCCACTTGGCTCGCCTCCTCCTCCTCCTATTTCTCCTCCTCCTTCTCTTCCTGTAGTAGCATCACAGTCGTTGTCTACCTTGAAGCGGACATGAAAAGCCACACAACTATGATCCTTGGCGACTAGACCACCTGGGGCAGATAGACTGGTGGTCCATGTCGATCTTGCGATCGGGAAGGCCGACGATATGGGAGGATATTTAGGTATTTTAGTTTTCATCTTTCATTTTCTTTATTAGCCAAAATTTATAATTTACTAACAATAAAACCTAATTTATTGTGTTGTCAAGTTAAATTTGATATCCCTGAAGCATCTAACGGTAGACAAAGAAAAAATTACTTCAGACTGTGGGGGACCGGTAGAGACAATTTAAATCTGATTTGACGTCAAAATGGGCAATTGCAGCCGACAAGGATAGTGTGGATGACACTGTTTGTGAAAAATACGGCATTAGCAAGGAGAAATGGGCCCAGTTTTGTCAAACCCACAGAGACCCCTCATGGGAGGTATGTACTTTGTCATTTTAATTGTTTTCCACTAAAAATTCAGTTATTATAATACATTGTAATAATGAGTTTCATTAATGTTCGATTTTTGCAGGATGTGCGGAAAAAGGCACAGGCCATCCAGAAACAAAACACCTTCCCCCATGTGTTCTCTCATGGGGGTTATGAATATTTAGAATAGAAGTTGGTGGCTGAGAAGACAAAGAAAAAACTGGAGAAAGTTGCTCAGTCCGGAAGCACTGAGGTGGTGATTGACCCTCTATCTCCCATCAGACGACACGTGAAGTGGAAGATGGCCCGCACCAAGAAAACTGGGCAGATGATGTCTGAGGCATCAAAGGAAATTGCAAAGAAGATTGTAAGTCATTTTGAATTAAGAATTGTAATTAACTTTGTTTATTTTGTGAATGACTAAACAAATATATGTGTTCTGTACAGGATTCTTTGGAAGAGCAGGTGTCACAGGGTTCCTTTGTCCCCTATGGATGTCAGGATCTCCTGACTGTTGCCATTAGGTGACCAGAACACCCTGGCTGTGTGCATGCTACTGGAGCTGGTGTGACCATAAAGCAATACTTTGGATCGGCTCCACGAACCTCCCACACTTCTTCCTCCATGGCTCCTGAAGAACTAGAGCAACTGACTCAACAAATCAGGGACCAGTTGGAGGAGTCGATCACACAAAAAGTGACTCGGTAGCTGATGTTATCCTTCAGCCAGATGCAGTCCCAGTTTCAATCATAGATGCAATCACAGGGACTTGCACTGCCTCCGGAGCCTGAGGTTGGTCCCTCAGCTACTCATGTCAGCATAAAGGGGTTTTGTGTTGATCCCTCAGCGACCGATCTAGACATGAGTGACTTAGACAAATGCGGGTTGTACATCGAAGAAAATCCTTCCTGCCCGGTTGCCCTAGGAAGAGTTTATGAGGGATCCACAGTCGTTCATAACATCCCTTTGTTGCATGGCCAAGTGAAGGTTAGTGTTGAGGAGGTTAAAAATGCAAATGCTCTCATTCTTGTACCCACCGACGAGGTTATTTTAGTGGGGCAGGCACTTAACACCTTCCTTGCTTGGCCGACACATCTCGTCAAGCGTTTATCAGAATTGGTATTTTACTCTCATTATATGCTTCTTTCTTCAATTGAATTGTTCACTGTAATTAAATTATGTTAATTAACTATGTTGGATAAATAGGTAGCTATGTCTCCAGCAAAACCTGCAGATAGGCCGGATCCTGAGGTACATGATCCCCTATATCTGATGACATTGACCATCCCATAGCTTTTTTTGAAGTCATTGTAGGTTATGTGGGATGCTTCCTTGTTCGGGCTGTTTAATTCAGACTTCCCCTTGTACATAAAGCATGAAGATCTGTCTGAAATAGCACATGGTGGTCAATGTCTTAGCATCTCTGTTATACAATTGTGGATTTTGTAAGTCAATTTAGATTATTATTAATTACCTAAGTCATTGTTTTAAATTCATACATAATTAACTTTGTGTTAACAACAATAAGCATCTGACTGAGACAAGTATGCGAGCGGGGAATTCCGATGTGTATGGATTCCTCGAGCCACAGTCCATTCAGAGATCTGGACAATCGCAATTTGAATAAGAAAGTTACATGAAGAGTTGGATGCAGAATTCAAAATGCATTGTCTGGTTTTATTCCTTGCATAACAAGCCAGACAACTACCTTAAAGGAATAATTAATAGGTCAGCGTTGTTTTTCAATACATTTGCATTAGCATTACTCAACAACATCAATATTTTAATGTTCCTTGTATTCAATAGTGCTTTGAAAGGACTTGATGATACTCCACGACCTAAATCCAAGGCTGGTGCTAGGTGGATTGTTGTTAAGGTATGTGATTTAAATAAAACTTCTACTTATATATATTTTATGTGTGTGAACACTAATTGTAGTTAACATCTAATATTCAAATTTCATTATGTATTTAGTGTAATAGACAAAAAGGAAACACTGAGTGTGGCTATTACATGATGCACTGGAAGTCCACTATAATCTTAGGAAGTTTCAAGAATAATTGGAAAACGGTAATTGTTTATTTCAAACAAATTTAATTTTGTTATCATTGGTATTACATTATTAACTTATGTTTTATTTGATCATGCAGTATTTTAATGATGTTAGACCATTGGAAGCAGAGAGATTGAAGGCGCTTCGCATCCAGTGGGCACAGTATTATCTCAAAGTTAGAAATGAAACTTAAGATGTTAGGGAACTATGTAATTTTAGTTTAGTTACTAAGTTTACTAGCTTGCTTTACATTTTTTACAATTGCTAATTCCTTTTAGCATTGAATATTCTTTATTGATAGTTATTAATAAATTATTTATTCATAGTTATCAATTGATTTTTTGCAATTGATAGTTTACTAGCTAGCTTTCTGCCAAAAACTATTTCAAAGCAAAATGCAAATGATATATGATGTGTTCTGTGGTCTAATTTGAAATTTACAAGTTAAATTTTTGGGTTTTTTGTAAAAACAAAAAGTGTATTAAAAAAATTCCTAATAACAACATCGGTTTTTTTAAAAAACCGATGTTAACTTATAAGTTAACATCGGTTTTTGTACTAAAACCGATGTTAATTGTCAACATTCATACCTTTTGTGGTGTAATTCTTATTATATAACATCGATTATTTAAATAACTGATGTTGTCAATTTTATGTTAACATCAATTTTTTAAAACTGATGTTAACGATAATACTTTCAACATTGGTACTTTCAACATCGGTTAAAAACCGATGTGGAAAGTCATAAACAACCGATGTAAAAAGCATATTTTCTAATAATGAAATCATATTTTTTGTTTTCTTTTCTGCAAGAAAAAACTTATTAATAATTAACAGAGTACCATAAGAACTCTTAGCAAAAACAAACAAACACTAACTAAACCTCCCTTAAATGCAAAATATATATATATTAAGATCTAGCCACTGCTGATGATCCAACCACCATAGCAATCTAATGTTCCAACTACTAATTAATGTTTTCTCCTTCCTCCCTTTAGCTTTTCAGCCCAACATTTTCCATAATTCCTAAATCTCATTTGCTACTTCTTCATTTAATTTGTTAAAGATCACACAATTCTACTATTTACTGTCACTACCTATAACAAAATTACTTCAGACAGTTAACACGCGTTATTAGATTTGTGCTTCTCTATGAGTGCTGAACTATGTGCTTGACAAATATAAACCCTATTTGTGACTATTTCTTATTTTTATGAGATGTAGTTCTCCTTTCAGACATTGTCGTTAATATTTATGCTATTAATTAGTTTCTACCTCCTAAACCTCATTCACCTAAGTGTTAAAATTGGGTCGAAATTGTTTGGAATTTTGACCCACCATCACCACCTGAATGGTAAACCCTTGGACACCAAGTTAATGTTGGACCATGTTTGTGTTCCTCTTCCACTTAGTGATTATTTTTTTCTTCTGGTTCACCACCAAACATTCTTAGACCTAGTAGATATAAACTCCCTAGACCCCATTAGTTTCCTAAGATAGAACTTTAAATAAAAAATTTAATTTTTTTATGTTGTTTTCTAATTAGTATTAAAGTTTCACCTTAGTAGTTTATCTAGGATGCAACAAAATAGGGATGGGGACATATACGAGGACAAGGACGGGAAATGGCAAATCTAGAAATCCCAAGATACGAGTATGGTTAGGAAACAACAAATTTTTTTAATATTTTTTTATTTTTCTCCATCTCTTTTTTTGATCTCTCATGGATGTTAAATGGCATTGTAGGTGCCCATTAAATATGTTCCATTTCACTTTCCATTTTACATAGAGACATAGACCTAATTCGGTTATCATCATTATTATTATTATTGTTATCGTTATTATTAAAGAAACAACTTGTTTTCTTGTAGTTGTACTTGTTATAAGAAAGCCAAAAAAACATTAAAACAAACATTTATTACTAAAAAATGTGAAATATATATACTATAAATAACGTAAGAGACATCGATAAACAATAAGTTTCCTATGTTTTTGTTGGAGAATTAGAAGGTCCATTGGCAACAAGCTGACAGCAGAGGAGAAGAATCAAAATTCAGAACTGAAGCAGACATGGCCGAAGGAAGAAACAATGACAAAGACAAAACCATGAAGCCCCTTAACAGATTGGCTATTACTCACTATCGGCACCACCGGTGGACCCCTCGTGATACATCTCTACTTCCCCTCCAACTTCCTCAAAACCATTGGCATTCCCCCTTAAAATTTTTCTTTTTTTAAAATTTTGGACTACGGGGACACACGTGTAGGCCACCGTCGTCCCCAATACATCCCCACAAAATGAAGTCATCATCCCCATCCTGGCTAGCCGTACACAATAAGTCAACATCATCGTCTAGCTGTCTCATAGTTGTACCCGACTTGTCCCCATGCAATACCGGAAATGGAGAACGCCACCTAGCAGGCACCCCCGTGCTTCATATGTTTATATTGACTTTTAATGCAAAATTTGATTATACAATTAAATTACTAAGGTGAAACTCTTATTCTGATTAGTGAACCAAAACACAAATCAAAACTAGCATGTCATTTAAAAAAATTGGGTGTAATAATTATGAAGGTTTTGTCCTCAACTTGACAAGGATAAGGTTAAATTTTAAGTGTGTATTTTTGCAAACAACTAGCAAAATATAAGTGTACAAGCACGAGAATCAAGGCAAATTCACTTCAAATAAATTCCAACCCCAATATTAACGATGGTGTAGAAAATTTATCAACCCAAATTACCCTTATTGACTCTACTTTTCACAAATATAAGAACAGTTGCTATGCACTCCATAACACTAAGATAACTAGTGCAATTATGGGTGATAGTGAAATTGGGTGTAATAGATAATTCTCTTTATTTAGGCCACATACAAACTAAATTGTGAGTATCTAGCTCTTATATATACCTTTTGCTTGTTATTTTCACTGAAGATTAGATTAATGCAGTTTTGGGTTTTGCCTTTCTCTTTTCTACTACAAAACTAGCAAACCAAGTTGGAGATGCAGAAGCTGATATGGATCTAGATCTTTAGAGACAAATATTGGATCCTAGATTAAGAAGGTACGTTATCTGATTTGAGTTTCGATTTATTCTTGCAATAAGAAGGTTTTGTTTACATGCATGCCATTTAATGTCTTCTATAATTTTCTTTTTAAACCTATTTGGTGCCCAAAGATCAAAGGAGAATAAGAAAAATGATTTGGCCAATTTGTAGATTCAAAAGAAAACTTTTGAGGTGAATAATGTTATTAATATTTTTGGAATCAATGTTTTTGATAAGGTTATTTAAAAATTTAATTTTTAACTAAGCTAAATGATGTGAATGATCTACATGATGCGATCAACCTTATTTAATGAGGTGGGACTATTATTGTTGATCTATTATTATAACAGATTTATATATTTGTATGTGTATACATATGCATACTAGAATAGCCCAAAAGCAACCGGTACAAGATTTGTACCAAAACAAGAGGCAGGCTCAAATAGTAGAAGAAGAAACATTGTACCAATAAATTGATATTTTTAAGAACTATTCAATGTTCAAAGATGGTAATTAATGTTAATTCTCTAGCTCTAATCCCCATCTTATCTTATCTTCAGCATGTTTTTTTTTTTGTTTGTATGTGTATGCATGGTCAAAATCTAGTTGTTTCATTAAACCAACTTGCAAGACATGAATTAATAGAGATAATTTCACTAATTTTAAGGATTTTTCTTTTCAGCTGAAATTGAGAAGAACAAAGGCAACGTGACTAGGGAGAGGGAACTCCGAGTGATAGACCAACAAGAGGAATTGCAGGTAGGGTTGGTTAATTTGAATATTGGTCCTTAGGATCCTATGTCCTATTATCCAACCTCAAATTATTATGCAAACTCATATCAAGGTAACAACATGACATGTATTAATTTTATTTATGTTTGCATCCATTCACATAAAATTGGTTCATGTCAATAAATTATTTCTTCATTTTTTTCGTTATAAAAAGATTTTTTAAAAATTATTTACTAATATTACTAGTAATTAAAGAATGATTCAGTTACATAAGAGAGATTCTTATATGCTCTTCAAATAGAAAAAAAAAAAGTTTTAAATGATTATTGTGTGTGTGTGTGTGTGTGTGTGTTACACATCACTTGTAATTGTACTAGCTATTTTGGTGAAAGATCACTACTAAAAAAGTGTTTTTATGATGGTTTTGAACGACTTTTTACGATGATTTTCATCGTTGTAGTCATCGTCATGAAAAATCAAGACTTCTGACGACGATTTTCAAACCATCTTAGAAGGGTATAAGTTCTAAGACGATTTTGTCTTAAAATCGTCTTAGAATGTCTTTTTTAAAAATTAAAAAAAAATAGAAATTTGAGAATTTGAAGATGATTTTTTTAGAAAGTAGACCTTCTAAAACGGTTTTTCAAAGAACCGTCTTAGAATATCTTTTTTTCAATAAAATTTAAATAAATTAAAAATATTATTTTCTTTATAGATATAATAAAAATATTAATAATATTATTTTATTTATATTTTTAAAACAAGAACTAAAATAAAAGTAAGATGATATTTGTAATTACAAGAAAAAATAAAAAGTATTTCCTTATATTAAACGTATCCTTAAATTTATGTAGCACGTTCATTCAAGGGATAAAGTTTACATGCAATATAATCAATAAACCACACATATAGTAATATAGTCAAACTAAGTAGAAATTGATTAATGTGATGCATGATAACCAATATATGCAAAACATCAAAATCTACACTTCTACTTATTTTTTTCTCCAACCTAATTGAACAACTATTTACATGATAATATGTATAATGAAAAGGTAGATATGCATAACTTCATAAAACAATTATCTATCCTAAATAAAAAAAGGTTACAATATATATCAATATTGGTGGGCCAGAGATCAATATAAAAAAAATCATTTGCATTTATAACGAGAAGGTTACACTTTTGGTAATAAACTTAAAATATATCAATATTGGAATTTTGAATTGTGCAAGTGTTAGAAGTATTAAAATGCAAAATTTGCTTGTTATGTAGTTCAAGTTACTCTTAAGTTTGCTTTATAACAATAAAACAATAATATGGATCATATTGAAAGAGAAACAAGGTTCATTTCTCGGAAAGACAACCCAAAAAAATTGTTTTTTAATTAAAAAAAATGAATTTTCTCATTATAAAGATTTCACTGAAACCTCAAGCTCCTTATCCTATAAAGTCATTTCCCACTTTCAAGCATCAAAATGTTGAGTAAGGTGGGTTCTAGTCTATGGAATAAGCAAGTTTTTTCCCATATAAAAACAGAGAGGTGAAAAAGAAAAGTAAGAATGAGGAATGTTATTAGCTAGAGACCGGAGAATGTAGAATCTCATTTAAAATAAAATGAAGCATGGAAACGACCATGTTGCGGAAACAAAAAATGAGCATGGAAATTGTAACATTGAATTGAATACCTTAACTATTTTGGTTAAATTTCCATCTCTAATTATAAAAGCAATGTCCAATGTTTTGTCCACTTCAATATTTAAACCTGCACACACATAGAAGGTTCAACATTCATCATCATCAGGCACTAAACAATTCAAATGTTATCCAAGAACTGACAGTAACACAGTTTGCAACTAAAGAATATATAGCCTACTTGGTGAGCACCACAAAATAGTGAAATTTTATAAGCAAAATCAGGTGGGTGCATGCAGATGAAAAACTCCAAATAACACTCAGATCATAGGCTGACAGTCATTCAAGCAAAAAAAGACATGCCTTTAGGAGGTCAAGGACAAAAGTTTATAAGCCCAACAAAGCAAAGGTTTCAAGAAAGCCTTTAAAAGAATAAAACATAAAGAGAGAGCCAGGTGGAAGCTTCTGCAACACTAATTTGGTTAGCTAAATTCAAGCTCACATTTCACCATAATCAATTTACAAGCTACTGGAGAATGTTAGAAATGTTGGTTAACATTTACAATGTTTGTAATTCACCTAAAGGAACAAACTATATCTTAAAACATGAATCACTGAGAATCAGTTAACTCCTAACTTCCCCTTCAACACATATATCCATCTACCCAGACATCGAGATAGTTTTCTAAATGCATCAGATTCAGAATTTGTCGAGGTCAACAAACAAAAAGTACTATAGCATATTATAACAACCCCACCCCCCTAATACTATTTATTTTCTAAGTCTTAGAAGTAACTATCAGTTAATTTGTAACATTTCAATAATTATTTTCCTAAATTACATATACACATATATGTGTGGAAATGTTTTTCTTTTTATAAATTAAACCCAGTAAATAATATTTTGGAAAATATAAGTATGGATATTAAAATTCTTGTTTGGGCCTTGTGTAGTTGTATGATGATGCAAAGCCTCTCTTCAATGAACCTCAATCAAACAAACCTCCCTACAAAAAAAAATGGGTTACACAGTTTCCTTCTTATGCAACAAGAATAACAACAACAACCATAAAAGATGGAGTAAGCCACTAGATTAGTCATTGCTCGTTTTCAAGCTGTAACAATTTCAAGAGGCATCAATAAGTAATGCATCAATGTTTTTCAAAGCTATCAGTTTGAATTACTATGTGCTAGTTATAGTTCATTTCAAAACTTCATGATGCATGTTATTGTTAACTGCTTAGGTAAATCATATATCCACTAAAATCACGTTACTCACAGTTAACTTACATGTTTTTCCTCTACTAACCACATTTTCTATCCAAGAAAATGTTCCATGTGAGAAGAAGCAGGTCTTCAAGCCTGTAATGAACAACATTATTTGATTTTGTTAGGAAATCAAAATTAAAAACACATAGGAATCTTGCACAAAAATTAATTTTTTGGCATCGGATGACTGAACTCTGAGAAGTAAAGTGGTAGCTGCAAGGGTGAACCGCTGCAAACAGTTTGGCCGTGTGATAAGAAGATCTTGCGGTTGAGAAGCCCTAGGATTCTATAACTCAGTTGGCGGATGGACATGATTATGATGCTTCCACTCTGTGCGATTCTCTGCAGCACCTTCACCACCATGTATGCGCTCGTTGAATCAAGTCCATGTTGCCTCGTCCAAGAATAGAAGGTTTTTGTGAATCTACCTTTCTTTATTCAACCAACCCACACAAGCGTCCAACCTCACAAATTTGGATTTTGTTGTAGCAATAGAAGAGGGGAATTGATTGATTGTCTCTCAGGTAACCGAGTACCTTTTTCAAGCTTTCATGGTTGTTCCCATTTGACCCTTCCACACACAATGCATTTTGGGTTTTAATTTCCCTGTTTTTTTGCAATTTTTAGTTGGATCGGTCTTCAGGGTTCAATTTCCTTGCCAGCATAGTAGATCTAGGTTCTTCAAGGTTAGAAAGTTGCCTTTTTTTTTCTTCCTTTGATTGTTGTTTTATTTTGTGATAAATGTTGAAAGATCAAAAGACTGGAAGTGTTACATTGTGTTGTTTATTCCCCCCAAATTGATTAGATTTTGTGACCCTTTATTAAATTTCTTTAAAAAATATTTTTAGTGCACAAATTAGTCTTACTTTTTATGGTTTGAATTTGAGCCAATTGGGTTTCTGTTTTCATATTGAATGTTTTCTATTTATTGTAATACCCCATTTATCAGCTTCATTAATTTTACTCATAGATCTCCAAAGTTTTAGTAGTTAATAACATTGTTCAAGGTTTGAACTTTGATTTGATGGGTTTGATTTGTGTTTTGTGGTGACACAGGAGTATTGTTGTCCTAACACTTGGTGTGTCAAAGAAGGGATATCTTCCTTTCTACTTGTGTTTTGCATTGTGTACAAGAGTTTGAGAAGTGACATCTGATAGACAGCGATTCTCTTCATGTAGTTCAATCACATAAACAACCTTATTCTTGTTTGTCGAGTGCACCAACTTGTTCAGGAAGGCCTAGGCCTTAAGTATATGTTCAAGATAAAGGCCTTGTAACTCTATGTTTTTTATATGAATTACAATAATTCTTTTGTACCCTAAAGTTTGAAAATATAATTTTGGGCTCATATAGATATGAAGTTATCAATTCCCCTTTGGAAACTTGCAATTATGGTATGCACCTAATTATTGTTACCGATTTGGAAATGTAGCTTCTATTATGAATTTCAAAGAAAATATGGTGAATCATCTGAAACTTTTTGCTGTGTTTAATTCTATATTGATGATAATGATGATTTCTTCATCATTTGGTCTTGTGATATCATGGTGTTTTTCTTTTTCCTTGATGCATCAAATAGTACTTATTCTTTAATGATTTTTCATGTGATGAGATGGAGAGTGCGGTGATGGCATAAGTGTTGTATGCTTTGTGTTTGCTTCACTATTTTATATGCTATCCAATGGTAACTACTGAATTCACAGTGAAATCATGATGAAATTTCATCTGCTATCTTATCCGGCATGAAATTTTCAATTGATTATTAGGCTAAGTTTGCTCTGATTTGATGGGTATGCCCATGGATAGATAGTAAATGCAATCTTGCTTGAAGAAAACTGAATAAGTGAATTGTAAACAATTTTCTTTTATTGCAAGTTTGAATGATAAAATCCATGGCCTGACAGTGCTTGCTAATAAAATCCAGGTGATATGAACATGAAAGGTATGAATACTGCTCTATTTTCCAATTTTTCTTGGCAGTTTCAATGTTAGCAATGTTGAATGTTATTATTATTAATAATGTTTATTTGACACTTTGAGTTCATTATTATGTAAGTTTCTGAAATTTGTGTTTTCCACTTTATGTGTATATGCATGCAAATTATTATGTGGAAAACATATTATGTTTTTGTTAATGAAAGAATGACCTTTGTTTGAACTCATTATGAACTTCTCATTTTATAGTCATATTAAAGAAAAGGATAATATAATAGTACATGGAAGAGAATATGTTGATTAAATGACATGTAACCGTCATGATTTTTATTGTTTTTTATCTTTAATTATGATTAATGATATATGGAGCCAATTTATCTAAAGTCTTTTAATGCGCATTATGATTTATGTAATTATTAAATCATGAAGTGTTATGGCATCACAAGAGTCAAGTGAGAGAATGTTAGAAAAAAAATATTAAATAACATGATAATATGACTCATGTGAATTAAGGGCCTAAACTTGATTTAATAAAATAAAGAGACCTATTGGCAAATATGGGAAGTTAATAAACTTATGGGAATTTAATAAACTTCTGATAACTAACTTGATGGAAGTTTGTTAATAAAAAAGCAAAGGGTTCTATCTCTACCATAAGAGTTTTTTCCTCTAATTACCCATCAAGAACGTGAGAGGAAAATAAAAGAAAGAAAGAGATAGATTGGGACAAAGAAGATTGAAGAACTTATATCTTTCATGGGTAAGGTAAGTTCTACTTATTTTCAAACTGTATGAGGGAATCATAGATTCTAATATCCTTACAATATGTAATAGATTCATTAAATATAAATGTATAGAATCTATAACTAACAAAACATTGTTGGACTTGTACCTGTTTTACTTGGAGGGGACTAGAAGAGGAGGATATCACCAGGTATATTGACCTCACGATTTTAGTTGGTTTTTATATGCATGTATTGATGCTTTTATGTGCATGCCAACTTTATTCAATATTCATCCAAATCAGTTATGGTTCTATAATCAAGAGAGGCTAAAATAGTTTTAACTATCATTGCATGAATTCGTCTCAGATATTGAAATTTAATATGGTGTTATGAATTTTCTATTCAATGTTTCCAATTTTCAGGTTGGTCGAAAAAAGAAATCGGGCCAAGTAGTCTCATATCCTCTTTTCCTTACTTTAATTTTCCTTGGGAAATATTTTATATCTCTAACTATTTTTCATTTTGTTTCATTTTTTCATTTGATGTTATGTTGTAGACATTGTATGGACCCTAATGGTTAGTTCTATTCTTTGTCACACTCCTTCATTTCTGTTCTATACTTCTCAAAATGAATGAAATACTGAAATCCAAGATCCCAATTCTTTGTAGTAGGGACAAAATGAGTATTTGATTAAGAAATTCCTTTTTTTATATAGTTAAATTTATTAGTTGAAAAGTTCTTGCTCCATGGTCCCCGCTTATATATTTAAAACATGCATAATTAGAGAAAAATAGATTAAGGTATATGTACATGTTTTGGCTGAAGATATGCATGCTTGTTTGTACAAGACCAATGAAGTAAAAGGACCTTACATCTGTTCTACCCTTCACAACCGTCTGATTTCAATGGTTGTTGGTCAGGCTCAGCCAAAATACTTCCTAGGTGGAAACCAGCCTTATTGGGTTGAGTTAATGAATCCTCAAGTGTTTCAGATGATATCAAGAAAGGATGGGATGGAATCCATGTAAGTTTGACTAATTAATTTCTTAATTTGTTATTTTGTTCATTTTTTGTGAATCCAATATACAACTCTTGATTGAACATATATAGAGGCCTTGAACTTATTCTAGTTTTATTATTATTATAGTTTATTGAACATGGTTTATGATACGTGGTTTAAAATTACACGAGCCAGCTCATGGCATGGCAATGAAATTATTGAGACTGTACGAGCTAGACTAAACACAAATTTATGTTGACCTATGGATTCTTTTTAATAAATTCAATGGACTAACCTTTTCTTTAATAATATAATGTAAATATATTTGCAGACTTTATCCAAAGAAATAAAATTTATTTTTTAATAATATGTACGTGTCTCCAAATAAATTAGTCTTATTAGTTTAAAAATATGCTTAGTGCAAAGAAAAAAAGTATCATAGCCAAAAGAGTTATGTAACTATAATTTTAGAGCATAATGTTTGGCATTATCGATTAAGACCGTACATTCAAGCAACAAGCAGCATAATTATGTAACATCTCAAATGCCACTTTGCTGCTATTAAACATTGCTAGTTTCCTTTAACTTTGACATTTTTTTCTTTTTAATTCATTGTCACTTTGGTTACCACATCCTTTACAATTTTTCTTTTCTTTTTGTGACATGTTTTAATGTAAAATTTATAATCAAATTATAGGAAAACATTGCAATGCTTATTTTGGTACTTGTATATTCCTTATGCATGCAATAATTCATGACTATAATTCATGAGACATGGACTCGGTCTGTTTGCAACATCACACATGAAATTCATATAATATTGCTCACTCTTTGTTTTGTAGGCAGAAGGAGTTAACTCGGGCCATATATTGGGATTGTTAATGTAAATGCAAGGATAACTATTTTGACAACTTGGATCCATGACCTTTCAACATCAAAATCGTAATTTACAACTACATTGTACAACTCTCTCAATATATCTTTATATCGATCTCTATCTTTATCTATCTATATACTTGTTTTTCTTAATTTAAAAATATATTTTAACAAATTATACTCCCTAGAGCTAGAGTATATTCTTTCTAAAACATTTTTAAGGTATATTTGTTAAAAATTTCTTTCTAAAAACTTCCAGAAAAAGTATATATATTGAGAGAATTATAGAGTATCAAGTGAAAATATTTCCATTTTAATAATGAAATAATTTTAAATCAAAGTCATACAACCATTTATAAGGTCAAGATTAAAATTATTTAAAAATCGACTGCAAATAAAAAATTATGTTACCTTTGTATAGGGTAACTTTTCTACAAAATGTTTGACTTTTGAGATTGATTTCCTTTGCAGGCTGATCCAAATGATGCTGATGTAAGAGGCAGAATAATTAATGTTGGTGTATTGATCATTGATAAAAAAAAAAAGGAAAAGATAACGTCTCATTGTTATTCCCTAGGGAGGTACCACATCATGTTATGTTTACTTGACTTAGACAAGAGTGTGATTCTAGACATTTTTATCATATTGTTATTCTCATTTGAATGTTGATAGCATAATTTATATATTCAAATTACTAGTTATTTCTGGTTAGCATTGTCGAATGATGATGGTAAGAGAGTAACTTATTTTTCTACTTTGTGAAATGATCATAAGAATACAGTGTTATACTCAAATTCATTATTCTAATTTTTTTTAAAAAAAATTAATTTTTTTCTTCTGAAAAATACATTCTAACTAAAAAATTATCTTATAATCCTTAATTTTTAAATTTGTTTCTTTTAAAAGACATCCAAGACGATTCTTTGAAAAACTATTTTAGAATGTTTACATTTTAAGATGATTTTTCGTTTTTTAGGAAAAACGTTTTAGAATGCTCAATTTATTTTATTTTTTTAAAAAAATATTCTAAAAAGATTCTTTAAAAACTCGTCTTAGATTGTAAACATTCAAACACGGCTTTTGCAAAACCATGTTAGAATTCTCAATTTTTTTTTGGAGTTTGAAGTCCACTCTTTTTATCAGTCACCATCATACTCCACATATGCCAAAAATGAATTCTGGTAAACTTCAAGAATTTAGATTAAAAATACAAAACATGTTATACACACACATACACCCCAAGTTAGTGTTGGACCATGTTTGCATTCCTCTTCTGCTTAGTGATCATTTCTTCTTCTAGCCCCATTAGTTTCCGAAGATAGAACTTTAAATAAAAAATAATAATAATTTTTTATGTTGCTTTCTAATTAGCATGAAAGTTTCATCTTTGTAGTTTATATTGACTTTTAATGCAAACTTTTATTATACAATTAAATTATTAAGGTGAGACTCTTATTCTTATTAGGGAACCAAAACACATATCAAAACTAGCATGTCAATTAAAAAATTGGGTGTAATATTTATGAAGGTTTTGTCCTCAACTTGACAAGGATATGGTTCAATTTTAAGTGTGTATTTTTGCTGACACCTAGCATAATTTGAGTTTACATGTACCAGAATCAGGGCAAATGCACTTCAAATAAACTACAACCTCAATATTAACGATGGTGTTGAAGATTTATCTACCCAAATTACCCTTGCTGACTCTGCTTTTCACAAATATAAGAACAGTTGTTATGCACTCCATAACACTAAGAGAGCTAGTGCAATTATGATTGATAGTGAAATTGGGTGTAATAGATAATTCTCTTTATTTAGGCTACATACTAATAAGGGAATAATGGCTAAGAAAATTAGTGAGAGAAAGAATGAGAAGGGAAGAGAAAGAGAGAATATTTTTCTCTTAAAGTTATTCCCTTTTTTCCTAGTACTCACGAAAAGGTTATAACAACCTTGATACATGAATTCCTAGGGGGACAAGTGTCCCTCTTACAAAATTGTAAAATAAACATAAACATAATTTCATAAATTACTTTTATTTCTGACTAGGGTCATTTGGGTCAGATGTAGACTTTTAAATAAAGAGGCCTTTTTCAATTGTGCTTGGGCCTATCTGCCTGTTCTAGTGGCCCATTTTGTTTGATTGGGCTGTTTTGCTCTGTATCACATACAAGCTAAATTGTGAGTATCTAGTTCTTATATATACCTTTTCCTTTTTGTTTTTTTCACTAAAGATTAGATGGAGAACCCTAAAGAAAATAACAAGGTAGAGAACCATCATACGGTGAATGCAATTTTGAGTCCTACTTTTGTCTTTTCTGCTACAAAACTAGCAGACCAATTCGGATATGCAGAAGGTAATCCTACTCCAGAACAACAAATATTGGATCCTAAATTAAGAAGGTACCTTATCTGATTTGAGTTTCAATTTATTCTTGCAATAAGAAGGTTTTTGTTTACATGCATGTCATTTAATGTCTTCTTTAATTTCCTTTAAGAATATTTTCTAACCGATTTGCTGCCCAAAGATCAAGGGAGAAGAAGAAAAATCATTTAGCCGATTTGGAGATTCAAAAGAAAACTTTTGAGGTGAATAATGTTATTAATTTTTTTGGAATCAACATTGTTGACAAGGTTATTTGGAAATTTAATTTTAAACTAAGCTGAATGATGTTGTATGATCTACACAATGTGATCAACCTTATTTAATGAGGAAGGACTATTGTTGTTGATGTATTATTATAATGCATTTATATATGTATGTGTATACATATGCAGAATGAAATAGCCCAAAAACAACAACTACAAGATTTGTACGAAAATAAGAGGCAGACTCAGATAGTAGAAGAAGAAATAATGTACCAGGAAATTGATATTCTTAAGAATTATTCAATGTTCAAAGATGGTAATTACTATTAATTCTCTGGCTCTATTCCCCATCTTATCTTTCTTCAGCATTTTTTTGTTTGTATGTGTATGCATGCACAGAATCCAGTTGTTTCATTAATCCAACTTGTAAAACATGAATTATTAGTGATAATTTCACCAATTTTAAGGATTTTTCTTTTTAGGTGAAATTGAGAAGGACAAAGGTGAAGTGATTAGGGAGAGGGAACTCCAAGTGATAGAGCAACAAGAGGAATTGCAAGCACAGTTGGTTAACTTGAATATTGGTCCACAGGAGTGTCCAATTATCCAACCTCAATTTATTATGCAAACTCATATCTAGGTAACAACATGACATGTATTAATTTTATTTATATTTGCATCCCTTTACATAAAATTTTTTCATTTCAATAAATTATTTGTTCATTTCTTCGGTATAAAAATATTTTTTAAAAGGATTATTTACTACTATTACTAGTAATTAAAGGATGATTCAGTTACATATGGGAGATTCTTATATGCTCTTCAAATAGAAAAAAAAATAAATTTGTATATTATATATATATATGTGTGTGTGTGTGTGTGTGTGTGTGTGTGTGTGTGTGTGTGTGTGTGTGTGTGTGTGTGTGTGTGTAACACTAGTAGTACCCTAGTGTGTTGCTAACCAGTCTGGCTTGCTTTTGCATGTATTTTTTTATTGTACCTGATGCTATTGTGAATAAGACAACAAAGATAGTCCTTGTAGATGGCATTTGTCTTCATGTATAATTAATTAATGTGAGTTTTGAATATTTTTTTTTCTTGAGTGGAAGTTCCAATGAAACTGTACTTTATTTAAGGAAGCTTCTTTAATTCGTTTTTTTAATCAAAATAAATTAAACTAGATGTACAATAATTTAATTGTGCAATGAATTTTATATTAAATCAATGCAAAAATGTTCTCAATTTCTCGACCAATTTGTAAGCTTATTAAAGGCATATCCCTCAACAAAAATTAATTATACAAGCAAATCTTAAACTGTATATGCTTTTATATTATTCATTACTTTTGTCTCATACTCTCTATATGTTATTTCTTCTAATTCAAATATGAATTCCATTCAAATTGACATTTAAGTTATTTGTTTGCTTTAATGTAAAAAATAGTATTAAAAAACCTTTATTTTATCAGTTTTTCATATGCTTCCTTTCAATTAGTCTTATTTTTTCTCTAATTATAATTGATCATTAAATATTTGTAATAGTTTTCATATGAAATCTTCGACATACTAATACTACATGCAACAAAATAAAGTCATATCTCAGGTGGTGAAAATGGTCGTTTACACATATGATCTATATCAATTGACCCTCTAAGAAATTTGAAATCATAGTAATTAAATAAAGAAATCAATGCAATTGTTTTGGAATAATTGCTATGTCTATGTTTAATGGTTTCTCATGTGTTTTAATTTTCTTGTGTCTTTGTAAATGAACTAGTATTGCCTTTGTCTCATAAAAATATAATAATTTCATTTTAAAATACAATTTTTTAACATAATTAATTTATCTTTGAAAATGTATAATTTTGTGGATGCACACATCTCTTCAACTGAGATTTTCTCATACTTTTCAATTTTGAGTTAAGTTGCAGCAAATGAAGTGGATCCACTTGAGTCATACATACCACCAGAGCCAAGGGAGATGCGGTTTCCTACTGTGCCAAATTTGCATGATTTGAACTTGAGTCTACCCAACAACATGGGATCAGTGGATCAGACAAATCTTACAAGGGAAACCGCTCCGAACCACAAACCTTAATTAGGCGTCACTTTACTTTAGATTTCCCAGTTTTATGATTGCTTAATATGACTTGAAATTTGGAAGGTTGGTTTTTGTTTCTAGTGTGTTTCTATATATATAGTTGTTGTCTCTAGAAGTTGTAGTGGTTCACAGTAAGCAATTATGAAGAATAGGATTTCAAATGTACTGCTTTTGTTTATGTGGAGGGTTATTAATTATTTAATGTTCTAGTTTTATCAAATATTGTTTCCCTATTTAATGAGTATTTGATTAAAATGATATATGGCTTCTAATTTGCTATAACTAAAGTTTTCGTTGGTTTAAATTTTATGAATAATCAAAGAACCTTTACTATAAAAGTTAATTATGTTAGCAAAAAGGTACATTTTTAAAAACAAAGATGATTTATAGCATAAGTGAATAGGATTAGAGAATTCCAGACTATTCAATTGCAAGCTAATCAACATGAAATGCGTAATTCAGATGCAATTGATGTCGACTGGATCTCAACCTCTAGCTTGGGAAAAATGCATGCTTACAGATATTTAGATCAATGCTAGGTTGGAACATATCATATCCTACAATCAAAACTAGACTTTTATCTCTTCTTTTTCTATGATATCAAAATTGTACAAACTAGTTTATGAATTTTTTGTGTCTGCTCTCTAATTTTTGGTTCTTTATTGTATGATTTTGAGCAACTTTAATTGACAGTTCAGGTCTATCAAAACTGAACTATAGACTTGAAGTGAGATCAACTGTGTTATTCTACAACATATGTTGGCTGTAGTGCAATCGCCTTTTTTATAGTATTTTTTTAATTATTTAATAAGCAGCTTTGGAACATTTTTATATTGTGTTATGCATGGTTTAGTGACTTCTTAGTAATAGAGACAAAATATTACTTAAAGTAATTAATTTTTTAATTTTAGTTTCCATATAAGCTTAAAATAACCATCAATCATAACGGTCTATGGACATTCCCATAAAATGAAGCCCTTCACAAATCCTATTTTTGGTATTCCAATTAGAAGATCTAATATGTTGTGTTCTGGCCGATGGCTTAAAATGTGAGTTAGTGAGTGTCTGTGTTATCAAAACTGATTCAAATATATCGATTCAATTGAGAACCAGTAATATAATTTGTTTGAGTTGGTTATTTGACCAAAAATGCTATTAGATTAGATGTGGTATAGTGTGTTTGGTTGTTTTTGAAAGTGAATTTAATTTTTGACTTGATTGAAGGAAGAGATGTGACTTGTTAGTGAATTGGCGACTCAATAGGTTTCCTAGTAAACCATTGTGTTTCAAACTATGAAGCCTACATACCTGATACGACACGGATACTATAAATTTTTTTAAATTAAGGATACGATATGGACACCTTGATGAATAATTATAAATGAAAATTATATATGGATGCAAAATAAAATATAATTATGCAAATGATCTCTAGTGTTATTAAAACATTGCATATATGCGGATCACAACTCTTGATTGAAAAAATAAATTTATTCAATAAAAGCATGATTTGTGCATTATTCAGAGAGAGAGACCCACTTGCCTAAGTTACTGGAAAAATAAACACCCTCACTGAAAGAACATCCAAAACTGTCGAAAAGGAGTTGTCATGGTCAGAGAAGAAGGGTGTGTCGTGTTTTTGTTTATGTTTTGAGAAGAGGAAATCAGTTGCATTTTGTTTATGTTTGGAACTTTTTTATTTATTTTAAAAACCCTAAATTTAAAACAAAAAAATTATAAAATATAAAAATTCTAGCCATCTTATGTTGTATTCTAGCCGTGTCTTGCAATTTTCTTTTAGAAAATCAAAATATAAAATTGGAAACTACTTGGATACGAATCTGGACATATCTTTGTGTTTGACAAGGGTACAACACCAATACTTTTCAGTTTTGGAGTATTGAAGCTTCATAGGTTACAAATATTTTGATATCTTTTAAGGTATATTTTGAATTTTGTTTCAAACTTTTTAAAGAATTTAATTTTCATAACGATAAGTATAAATGTCAACCAATTAAATAAAATTTTTTACATTGTTAGTTTATTTTAATAAATTCATTGTTGAAGTGTGAAATTAACATATTTGAACCCAAAGTTTTTGGCATAAGTTATTTGACACACTTGGGTTCCTTAATCAAGGTTTGAGGTTTGATCCATGACTTGGACATAAAGTTACAATTGGAGGTACCACTTTATCCCAAAATTGACTGATATGATGGGAGACTACTTAGGTGGCAAATAGGAAGTCTCAGATACCTCCTAAATGCAACAAAAGAAAAAAGAAATTAACATAGTTAAAACCTCTCCTAAGACTTTAAACCTCATATGTACTCTGTAATCACTCTAATATCCCCCTAAACATCAATTTTAGGTAAAGGGAAAGGGCAACAAAAAGCATATTCATGAGAGTGTGGAAAAGCATTCACCTCAATTAAAGAAGCATAAAGATGAGCACGCTCTTGGGGGCTTGGGGATCTCTGGCTTCTCGTCCTTTCTTCCTCGTCTTCCTTTGTTTTTTTTTTTTTTGTTTTCTCTATTCCTTCTCCTTCTTTTAAAACCGGCTCGGAGTATGTGAAGTGTGTGGGATAGGGCTTAGTAATTTTTAGATAATAAAAAAAAGTAAATCTATATATTTATTTAGATGGGTTACAAAATCTGATCCTGTTGGAAAGGTAGAACATCACATAAAGGCACAATGTTTGGCATGCCAAAGCCAAGTATAAAACATGAATCTTAGCTAACAAATTGAAAGCAATCATAAGAACTATTACACCAAAAAGCATAAGATCACACTCCTACTGATGATGGGCCTCTATATTTAAACCATGGTTGAATACCATAAAGATGATTTTGTTTCTTTGTAACCACAAGCACCAGTAGGTGGCGTGCCAGATCATATACCACAACTCCATACATCCTCAATACCTCAAAAATGAATGATGTTGTGCAAAATGCATATCATGCTAGCTCTTGATGTTGAACTTGACAAACTCCAAACCGTATATAGACACACCACAAAAATAGGCTGATGAGAAAAGTAACATTTGAAGAACAAGTGATTCACTTCCTCATCATTATGTGAAAACAAGGTGCATAATTGAGAGCCAAATGAGTTGGCAGTCTACCATATAAAAGTCTCCAAGAAAAGTCCAAAAACTTAGTTGGTGCAATACATTTCTAGAAATCAGCAAATCAATTACCCTCTTGTAAATAATCCACCAATGATTGAGTATCCATAAACAAAGCTGATACATGCTCATATGCATAAGCAACAGAAAACATGATAGCAGTTCCAGACCTCCAACTCCATAAGTCTTGTGAATCCGGATCGAAATTAAATGTACAATAGTGGAGAAAATTTTCTCCAATTGACAAACAAAATCTTCGTCCGAACAAAAAATCTTGGATGCCAACACCATTGTCATTGCCATTGCCATTGATTCCCAGAATTTGTCCAAGCCATAAATATTGGCAATTAAATCCTTCTTTTTGCCGTTAAATCCTCTCATGGTCTTACTTATCCCATTCTTATAAAATTTCCACTACCTCAAAAATTGGATTTTACAATGTTGAACCAATGACGATTTACATTATTTTTTTTTACATCTTTTCATTATTTATGTCCTCGTCTTGAACCACATGGGAGACATAACAACTTTAGGAAAAAAATGTAACTCAAACAAATTAAGAAACCCTCATTCTTTCTCTCTCTTGAACCTTACCTCTGCTCTGCCACCATCGACATTGATTTCGGCAACCATAGACCTCACTTTCTAAATCTAAACCCTTGTAGCCATCAAAACCGTTTTCAAACACCACAATACATCTACAAATATACCCAGATCAAATCCTTCCCCATGTCAACTGCAACAAAACCAATATACTTTTCTATTATTTTGTATACTTTTCCGGTAACTCTTGTGTTTCAAATCTTGCCAAGTGCAAAATTGGAGGTTTCTTGCAAATCTCAAATTTATTAGTTAGAACTGTTTAAAGCTATTGTTATTTTTATTTTCCTTTTATTATCATGTTGGTTTGAATTTCCTATTGATTGTTTATGGGAGGCATAAGTTTTTAGTAGTTGGAGATTTCTAGGATTATTTGTCCCTCAAGGTTTGAAGCAAAGAGTTGGTAGGCACTATAAGAATCATTTGATTTATGGAAAATTATTGAAGTTGAATTCATTCTTTTATTATGCAAAGGTTGTTTATATGGAAACTGGGTCAAACCAAATTGGATTCACCTATGCCAATGAGCTTATAGCATTCTCATTGGTATATCTTGATTCTTATAGATTAACTAATTGGTTCTTCTGCTTCATATTATAGACTTATTTGTATTTTTTGATTTTTGAAGGTGATCTTAACTCTTAATTATTATAATCATATTAAATAAAAATTATTTTCCTTGAATATTAAATAACATCTTAAAATGGATGTATATTGCAAGTTGCCAACCATACAGTGAGAAGTGCATGCAGCAATTCCAATTACTACATATGGGTATGTATCTTTTGTATCTTCTTTTAATATAGTGTGAAGTTGCCAACCTAAGATTCATTCCAGAATGTGTTTACTATATCTATGACCATTTGAGCTCTGTAACTTAACCTAGTCTATGATGCTTATTTACTATTTCTGGACTATAATAATGTAACTAAACTTTCAGTATTAAAACATACAAAATTTATCATAGTTTTATCATCATTTTGTTTCCTAGTAGTTTTATATGTTCTCTTTTTCTGATTAATATTCATCTTTTTTTTTATAACAAGACTATTTGAGTATTCCCATTTGGTTAAGAAAACAATGTGTGGCATATTCTCATGTGGGAAAACTGTTCAGATGGCATATTGAATTGAGTATTCTTTCAAGCTAATGGCATTGAGTTAACAAACTTAAGTCTAAATCATGACCATAATTTAATTCTCTATGTAAGTACAAACAAAGGAGAAACAAATTCATCACTTTACGTTCATCAGTGAGCATTCATTTATTTAAATTACTAGAAAATTAAAGAATGCAGAGAAAAGGAATTAGCTCAATTTTTTTTCTTCTCAACCCATTAATTTTAGTTTCAGTGAAACCCTAGAGATAAATTTTTCCAAGGAAACCAAAATTCAAGGAATAACTAGACTTACCATCTCATTGGAAAATGTTAATTTTGTGTTGCTTAAAAACTTTGCATATAAAGTTATTGTTGGATACAATCAATCTCTTCCCTTATCAACTCTTAAGACTGAATCAATATGTGATATTTTCTTACTAGAGTATGTTTTGATTGTGAATGTTATAGGAAAGGACTTCATTTTCCCTCATTTAATGAATTCTCCAAGCCTAAATTTTGTTTGAACTATTGGATTTTCCTATCTATAATAATACCTAGTTTAAATTTTTCTTTCTCACTATTTCGAAAAACACTTTCTACATTGGTTAATCTACGCATTCTACATTGGTTATTAACATTCATCGTAACTAATGTCATTGAAAGTATAGACTTTTTATGACGGTTCCATAGAGAATCGTCTTAGAAAAAAATATCATTCTAAGACGGTTTTTAATAAAAATCTGTCTTAGAAGGGTATCTTTCTAAGACGGTTCTTAGTTAAAAACCATCTTAGAAGAGTATGCATTCTAAGACGGTTTTCAGATAACCGTCTTAGAATGCATTTTTTTTTAATAAAATAAAATATATTGAGAATTCTAATACGGTTCTCTAAAAAACCATCTAAAAGCCGTCTTAGAATGATTTTTTTTTAAAATAAAATATATTGAGAATTATATAACAAAGTGAAATCAAAGGAATAATTATTTTAGTAGAATAAAGAACCTAAGAAGTCGGGAGAAGAACATACCTCTTGGCCCTTTGTCTTCATTGGGTTTGAAACAGTGCAACCTCGGAATTTACTTAATTAATTGTGGAACAAAAAACAAAAATCAAAATTATTATTGAATGCATCCACTTTATAAATATTCATACTTGAATAAGTAAAGCAGCAAAATACATATCAGGCAATCAATTACTTGAATAAGTTGTTATCATAATCTCAACATTCTAAATTTTTAATAACTTCACCCTAGAAAGAGAATAGACACCAATTTATAAAATTAAGCATAAAAGAAAAATCATGAAACTAGTATTAACCATTTAAAATACAATTCATTCCTTGTATCCATACAAAAAATAAATGATTCCAAGCTACCATTAAGCATGTATTTATCCAATTTTTATATCTCTCATGTGGACTTAAATGCCCTCACTTTATTTATTGATTATTAAGCTCCTTTTCTATCCATAATTGTCAAGTCATAGTTAATACTCCAACATATCATCATATTCATTATACTGGGTAATAATTTATAGGTATATACTCACATGCAGTAAAATATTTAGGAGAATAATGAAACTAGATTAATGCACATTGCAAAAACAAAGTTAGCAACTCCAAATAGATGATAACTCATACTGGAAAGGAGGAAATTTGAAAGAAAAAAAAACAAGAAAGAATGATCCAATGATTAATTAAGACTTCTTGCACCTAAGATAATAATTACTAGTATATGCTACTTTAATTAATTACTCCAATTAGTACAAGGGTTGTTTCCAATATTAACTTCATGCCATAAAGTTCATAAAGCAACAACCTTACTCTTATGCTAAGGTTTATTCGGGAAAAAAGGAAGTGAAAACACACGGAGAAATGCTACTGCAAAACTAAAAATTTTAGGCATAACAAAGTAGTGAAGAGGCGTAATTGATGGTCACGTCATCTTATCAAGTAAATAACAACGAGAATATGTGGTATATTACTAAATCACATGAAATTCACCAAATAATCACCAAGAGAAAAAGTATTTCCAAGGATTACCAAGTCTGGTTTAATCACGCATGCAATTTTAGAATTTCTTTGGCATTACTAGGAGTTTATTTCATAAAGTGAAACTAATCAGTGGAGTAACTCCAACCAACAGGACAGGCACCCCAATGTATGAAATTCCTATTTTCCACCCCTCTGCCATAACTAGTTTGGCCTGCATGAAGGATATAGACAGAAACTCCACTTATAAATCATTAAAATAGATATAATGAATTGATACTTAGACTAAGATCATGTTTAAATGCCAATTCTAAATAACAAATATCGGTCAAAATTCAATTAGCCACCTAGGCAATACACAATTGTTCAATAAAAACCCGTATTCTTGCAGCTTTATTTTAGGTGCAATTATGCTATGTAAATTTCATAAATATTCAAGCAAAAATATAAATAGGAAGAGTGTGTGTTTGCTAGCAATTCATAATTTAATTTCAATTTAGTTATTCTAAAATTTCAATTTCCTAGTTTTGGCAACCAACAATATTAACTCATCATTGCAAATATCAATTGTGAGTTTATTTTAGTACTTTTCTTAGAAAACTAATCGTTATCTATCTTAGTTAAGTCTCATCCTACTATAAAACCTACAACAATTTTCTCTCTTAAATAATACTATAGTCAAACCAGTAGTAGTTAAAAAAAAAACAAAAGCATATATAAAATAGTAACAATTGAAAAGCTAGAAAATAAAAAAGAAGGAAGCCAGAACAGAAAAAAGCCACAAAATAATACGATAAATCAAATAAATTCCCAAAAATATTAAATAATTAAAAAGAAAAAAGAAACGAGTAAGGAAGAAATATAGAATCTGGTGGGCTTTGATATGTGATTTAGTTGTCCTTTTGAAGCATGATTTCATCCCCATTCTCTTTCTCTCTCTTCTCACACTCATATACATATGCTCCCTCAAGCCTCACACACAGTTCCAAAACTAGAGGTTGCCTATCCTTCTTGTGCATCTGATACAATCATCCAATATCATCTTCAAGTCATATTTGTACATAAACACCCATTGTCTGTCAACTTCGTTGATGCCCATATTATATCCCTTTTTGGACCTTCCAAATACCTAAAAACCAATTACCAAATACTCTTTAATTCAAGCATGTAAAGGTTAACTTTACATATTTCCAATTAAATAATTAAATTTTTCTCAAAAATCAAACATATAAAGGTTTACTTAAGATCACATTAATCAGTGTCTCAACATGGTTTTGGAGAAACTAATATGAAACCAAACATACACTTAATCATATTTCGTATCATTTTTTGTATGTGCATATAATTAATTTTATAGAAAGTAGTGATAACTTACTTGTGGTTCAAATGGAATTCGGGATAGGCTTGAAGATAATAATTTGCAATATCTACGGATGATGCATATGAGCTTGCAACTAAGAATCTTCCATTAATTGACCAATTCTCCGCGCAAAAGATGTGAGCTTCACAGACATCTTCAACATGAACTATTGGGATTTTTCCATCCAATTCTTCTAAGAACTTCAAAGACTGGTATGCGACTTGATTGTCTTGTGCCTGAGAGGAAAGCAATGTAACACTCAAGGGTGTGTAACTCAGAAGAGTATCCCCTCCTCACTACTACATACAAGGACTTATAAAATTTTCACAAGGTAGTGTGTCAAAAATCACTTGATATATCAGAACAGGATAAGTGAAAAGGGCAACCCCAAATTCTTCATCTCCCTACAGATCCAATTCCAAAAGAATCTATTAATTGGATAAATGAAAACATACAAGTCAGCATAAGGAGCATTGAAGAAAAACATGGGCCTGATTTAACAAGCCTACATTGGCCAAAGACAAGCTACATAGTACAATCAAACAGGAAGGGACAGACATTAATAGCATATACAGTGTTGCTAAAACTGCATGTTAAACCATGGAATCGAATGATTTTAAAATTTTCCTAAGGCCTTGCAATCCAAAATGCAAGCAAAATCATACTTTGGTGCAATCATGGCGAAATCATCAAGTTTGAGTGTGGAATCGTGAGCTCAGAGAAACTCATACAATTCCACCAGAAAGTGGATACCAGTTTGGGTTTCTCAACCCAAAAAGGAAAAAAAATCAGCTTTCTAAACCTAATATAATCATGTACAAACCCCATCCCAGAACAGACACAGGTCTCTGCTATCTCCTTTGACTCTCTTTTCTTCCCCCAAAGACCTCAATATACCCATTGCTCTGTAACTTTTGTTCTCTCCAATTTCACCCTTGCACTTTGGCCTGAGGCTTAGTAGAGATAAGCTCTTCTCTCACACCAAGTGCCCCTCACCATCTCTATTTCTACCTTTGTGTTTTTATTTGGAAAAAATTAGCGATTTGGTGCTAGTCTAAATATCAAGAATTCTAGATTCTATAATTGCACACTTGGACTATTTTCTTTTGTTTTAGTTGTGACTTGTGATATGTTATGAAAAACTTATGAGACTAATTATAAACTTATGATTTGTATTGGATGTTATGCTTCTGAAAAACTAAAATGTAATTTTGCATTTTTAGTCACTACCTTTTTAGATATTAATTTACAATAGGCTTTATTGATTATCAAGGCCTAAATATCTAAACCAAAGCTTCTACCTTCCATTATTTAAATAGCAGTTACCAAAAGGGTAATAGTTTGTATTACTAAGAATTGAAGCCCAACCAAAGCTCAAAAATGGTTTGGTGTGTATTCAAGTTCTTGACATTCTAAACAAATTCTTCTTTCCATTTTTGTGTATTTATTCATGAATAACTACTGTCATCCGCAACTTGAAATGTGAGAGAGAAAGAGATCCTTTTTATTTTCCAATTGTTCTTAAAATTAAATAATTCAACCAACTTAGAATTCAGTGATCACTGTTTGAATTCAAAATATAAAAAGATAAAGTCAGTCCAAAGTAAATAAGCCTTTGAATCCTATTCCCAATGTTTGTTTAATTAAAGAATTAAATTAAACTATCTTACTTCGAGAAGACCACTGTCAAGAAGGAAACGTACAGATAGGAATTATGAAATTAAGAAATAATAAAATAAAACTTAAGAAATCAAATTATATCCATAAAACCAGAAAAATAATAAATAATTTTATAAAATAGAAATTAGGAATTCATACAACAATGAATGCACCACCTTGCAAGATGTCTCTTTAAATTGTATCGTTTTGTTCAGCCAACCAATTGGTGTTGTGGAACTTAGCAACCTCACCAATTGCTAAACAACAAGAAACAAAAGGAAAGGTTCAGAGAATACCAACACATGCATACTAGGCCTTTTTCACTCCTTGTTGTTTAGCAACATTATTCTTCAAGTCATACTCTTTGTTATGCTCCCTCAATTGTTGAATTTCCAATAACCTCTTAGATCTTGTCTGGCGAGGCAATGAAAGAACAATTAACCTTGAAATAAAGGGTAAAAGCGTAACATCAAATATGAAAATTTCAACAACCCAAACAAACACCTCAATTTTGGAAGAAGTAGGCAATTGGTTATCTTATAAAAATTATATCATCACTGCTGGAAGACACCGATGATGCATACAAATGTGAAGGAGGCAAATGAAATGCTAAAATATAATGAAAAACCAAGCAAAAAGCTTGAATAGAATGGTGGGACAAACATAACTATTAACATTCAAGGATATACTACTGGCCACACACAAGCACCTGCAACTTCGAAATCTTACTATATACCCTTGAAATTTCAGAAGATATTTTTCATATAAATACCATTAAATAGAATCATTGTATGAAAATAAAGTTGGTACATAAATTTGGGTCAAGCTGCTGGCTACCTGAAACCATACCAAAATCTAGTGTTGCATAAAGAGTAGGTCATCAAAAAATTGAGTTAACCATCTCATTAAAGAGAAGCCCATGAAAATTCTCTTCAGTTAACACCTGCATGAGGAAACCCATTTCCTTTGTTAGTTCCCCCTTTCCCCTGCCCCTCCTGCTTCCATTGCATGCTCGTTTTCAACACTCCTCACCCTCTCAATCAATAACACCTTCACTGCAACAACTAAGAATTTTAATAAGCACAAACTCAATCCAAACAAGTTAATACTTCCACTGTAGGAGAAACATTTAACCAAAAAATACTTAACAATAACTCATCCAAAAAAAGAAGACCAATAACAACACAAAAATAGAATGATCATAACAATATTCTTCTTCTTAGTAAAAAAAGGAATTAAAGTTAAAATAAGTTGCATTAAACAATTTATCGTCACTCCAGTACAATATCGGTACGCATTCTGTGAAGAACAAAATTAAAAGGTGTCTCTCAAGAACAACAATGATGAAGAAGCAAATGTAGAAAACCGATTTTAGGTAAAGAAAGCATTAAAACACTAAAATCCAAATCAAAGCTACAATATTAGATGACACACATTATTCTGCAATATTTATGCAACAAAAGAGGCAAAGAGAAGCAGATCGCGTGCGAACCTATACGAAGGAAGCAATGTCGGGAAAAGGTGAGGGAGAGGAAGCTCACGTTTCGAAAAACAGAGATCAAATCCAATGTCCTGGAGGAGGGGATTCATGGTGTTAGAGACCTGAATACGATTCTTCTTATAAGAATCAGCGATGTTGATGTTGTTCACTCCCTCTGTTATGCCTTTCATTGTTCTCTCTCACTCGCAAACCAAAAAACCCTAATGATTTGTTAATAAGGGATTGCGAAGTGACTATACCGGTAAGGGATTGCGAAGGTGCAGGTGAGGGTCACAATGGTGAGGAGATTTTTTTAGCCAGAGCACAAAGAAAGGGTGTATGAGAAGGGTAGAGTGAGGGTGCACTTGTTGACCTTCACCGACACCTCCATGGGGGTCTCCAAATGATGGAGACACGAACACGGAGAGAGCGAGGAATTTATGGTTGGGGGAGGAATTTAGGGTTTTCTAAAACTGAGGGAGAGAGAGATTAAAAAGAAGATGAAAATAAGGAGCGAAAAAGAGCCAGTTCGCATTCCCGAAGACATTGTATTCTTGCATTCTACATCGGTTCTTCAATAACCAATGTCATAATGCATTTTCAAAGACGATTATGATAACACCATCTTTAAAAATTTTGCAGTTATTTACAAAAATGTCACTACTTTACTTATGACATCAATTTTTGTAGAACCGTCGTAAAACCTGCGTCGTAGAAGATTATTTTTGTGGTAGTGTCTACATGTAAAATAATTCATGTATTTTTCTAATTGCAATACCAGATAAAGTCATTTGTCAATGATCCAATCTAGGGTGCTCCAACAAAACACACAGGAAACACTCCTATTATTTAAAGAGAAAAAAGAGGCTAGAATTCCAAAAAATGAAAAAAGAGAAAAAAAAATAAAAAAGAACTTTGTGGCTATTTTTAACCGCTTCAAATTTTATGGCAAACTATTTTTATGTCAATAATCCTAAAAATTAATCCTAACCATTGGAGACACATTTTGTGGCAGTTAAAACGACCAAAAATAACTTTTTTAACTGCCACAAATCACAGTTTTTTTTTGTAGTGAATCATAGAACACTATCAAGCCGATTTACACTCTCCTATTATATTCACACTTAACAACTCAACACAAAAAATGAATTATGCTAGGTTAGTCCTAAGTCCTTCATAATCTTCTATAGTTGATCAGTATGAATCAGTGATGAATTAAATTTAACCGAAGAGCTACTACATATAATTGAATTTAATTTCTTAATTCCATGTCAAACAATAAATGGTTCAATTCAATTTTGGAAACCATATTTTTTGTTTTCATTTAAGTAAGAAAAACTTATTAATAATTAACAGAGTACCATAAGTACTCTTAGGAAGAACAAGCAAAAATTAACTAAACCTCCCTTAAATGCAAAAAAAAAATATATTAAGATCTAGCTAGTGATGATGATCCAACCACCATAGCAATTTAATATTGCAACTACTAATTAATGTTTTCTCCTTCCTCCCTTTAGCTTTTTCAGCCCCAACATTTTCCAAAATTCCTAAATCTCATTTTCTACTTCTTCATTTGATTTGTTAGAGATCACATAATTCTACTATTTACTGTCACTGCCTGTAACAAAATTACTTTAGACAGTTAACACACATTATTAAATCTGTGCTTCTGTGTGAGTGTTGAACTATGTGCTTGACAAAAACAAACCCTATTTGTGACTATTTCTTATTTTTATAAGATGTAGTTCTCCTTTCAGACATTTTCGTTAATATTTGTGCTATTAATTAGTTTCTACCGCCTAAACCTCATTCACCTAAGTGTTATAATTGGGCCAAAATGTTTTGGAATTTTGACCCACCATCACCACTTGAATGGTAAACCCTTGGACACCAAGTTAATATTGGACCATGTTTGTGTTCCTCTTCTACTTAGTGATTATTTTTTTCTTCTTGTTCACCACTAAACATTCTTAGACCTAGTAGATATAAACTCCCTAGACCCCATTAGTTTCCTAAGATAGAACTTTAAATAAAAAATTTAATTTTTTTATGTTGTTTTCTAATTAGCATTAAAGTTTCACCTTAGTAGTTTATATCTAGGATGCACCAAAATAGGGATGGGGACATATATGGGGACAGGGACGAGAAATGGAAAATCTAGAAATCCCAAGATACAGGTATGGTTAGAAAATGACAAAATTTTATATTATTTTTTATTTTTCTCCATCTCTTTTTTTGATATCTCCTTGCATGTTAAATGGCATTGTAGGTGCCCATTAAATATTTTCCATTTTACATAGAGGCATAGACCTAATTTGGTTTTCATCATCATTATTATTATTGTTATCTTATTATTAAAGAAACAACTTGCTTTCTTGTAGTTGTAGTTGTTAAGAAAGCCAAAAAACATTAAAACAAACATTTATTACTAAACAAATGTGAAATATATATACTATAAATAACGTAAAAGACATCGATAAACAATAAGTTTCCTATGTTTTTGTTGAAGTATTAGACGGTCCATTGGCAACAAACTAGCAGCAGAGGAGAAGAATCAAAATTTAAAACTGAAGCAGACATGGCCGAAGGAAGAAATGATGACAAAGATAGGACCATGAAGCACCTTTTTCTCGTAATAGATTGGCTCTTACTCACTATCGGCACCTTCGGTGGACCCTTCATGATACATCTCTAGTTCCTCTCCAGCTTCCTCAAAACCGCTGGCTTTTCCCTACACTATTTCCATTTTTTCCTTTCTTTAAAGTTATGAACTACGAGGACACACGTGTAGGCCATTGTCGTCCCCAATACGTCCCCACAAAATGAAGTCGTCATCCCCGTCTTGGCTAGCCGTACACAATAAGTCAACGCCATCCTCTGGTTGTCTCATGGTCGTACCCGTCTCATCCCCGTGCAGTACCGGAAATGGGGAACGCAACCTAGCAGGCATCCCCATGCTTCATATGTTTATATTTACTTTTAATGCAAAATTTATCATACAATTAAATTACTAAGGTGAAACTCTTATTCTAATTAGTGAACCAAAACACAAATCAAAACTAGCATGTTATTTTAAAAAAATTGGGTGTAATAATTATGAAGGTTTTGTCCTCAACTAGACAAGGATAATGTTAAATTTTAAGTGTGTATTTTTGCTGACAACTAGCAAAATCTAAGTGTACAAGCACGAGAATCAGGGCAAATACACTTCAAATAAATTCCAACCCCAATAATAACGATGGTGTAAATGATTTATCAACCCAAATTACCCTTGTTGGCTCTGCTTTTCACAAATATACAAACCGCTATTGTGCACTCTATAACACTAAGAGAGCTAGTGCAATTACGAGTGATAGTGAAATTGGGTGTACTAGATAATTCTCTTTATTTAGGCTACATACAAACAAAATTGTGACTATCTAGCTCTTATATATACCTTTTGCTTGTTTTTTCCATAGAAGATTAGATGGAGAACCCTAAAGTAAATAAACAAGGTAGAGAACCCTCATGCGATGAATGCAGTTTTGGATTCTTCCTTTGTCTTTTCTGCTACAAAACTAGCAAACCAAGTTGGAGATGTAGAAGCTGATATGGATCTTGATCTTGAGAAACAAATATTGGATCCTAGATTAAGAAGATACGATATCTGATTTGAGTTTCAATTTATTCTTGCAATAAGAAGGTTTTGTTTTCTTGCATGCCATTTAATGTCTTCTTTAATTTTCTTTTTAAACCTATTTGGTGCTCGAAGATCAAGGGAGAATAAGAAAAATCATTTGACCAATTTGGAGATTCTAAAGAAAACTTTTGAGGTGAATAATGTTATTATTTTTTTTTGGAATCAATGTTTTTGACAAGGTTATTTGAAAATTTAATTTTTAACTATGCTAAATGATGTGTATGATGTACATGATGTGATCAACCTTATTTAATGAGGTGGGACTATTGTTGTTGATCTATTATTGTAACACATTTATAAATTTGTATGTGTATACATATGCAGACTAGAATAGCCCAAAAGCAACCACTACAAGATTTGTACCAAAACAAGAGGTAAGCTTAGATAGTAGAAGAAGAAACATTGTACCAATAAATTGATGTTCTTAAGAATTATTCAATGTTCAAAGATGGTAATTAATATTAATTCTCTGGCTCTAATCCCCATCTTATCTTATCTTCAACATGTTTTTTTTTGTTTGTATGTGTATGCATGCACAAAATCCAGTTGTTTCATTAACCCAACTTGAAAAACATGAATTATTAGAGGTAATTTCACTAATTTTAAGGATTTTTCTTTTCAGTTGAAATTGAGAAGAACAAAGGCGGGGTGAATAGGGAGAGGGAACTCTGAGTGAGAGAGCAACAAGAGGAATTGCATGTAGGGTTGGTTAATTTGAATATTGGTCCATAGGATCTTGTGTCCTATTATCCAACCTCCAATTATTATGCAAACTCATATCAAGGTAACAACATGACATGTATTAATTTTATTTATGTTTGCATCCATTCACATAAAATTGGTTCATGTCAATACATTATTTCTACATTTTTTTCATTGTAAAAAGATTTTGTTTTAAAATTATTTACTACTATTACTAGTAATTAAAGAATGATTCAATTACATATGAGAGATTCTTATATGCCCTTCAATTAGAAAAAAAGTTTTAAATGTGTATTATGTGTATGTGTGTGTTACACATCACTTGTAATAATAAAACTATTGTACTAGCTATTTTGGTGAAACATCACTACTAAAAAAGTGTTTTTTATGACAGTTTTGAAGGACATTTTATGATGATTTTCAACTGCCATTGAAGTTGTCGTCGTGGAAAATCAAGACTTCTGATGACGGTTTTCAAACCATCTTAGGAGGGTATAATTTTTAAGATGATTTTGTATTAGAATTTTTAAAAAAAAAATTAAAAAAAAATTAAAAGTTGAGAATTTGAAGAGTATTTTTTAGAAAGTAGACCTTTTAAAATGGTTTTTCAGATAATCGTCTTAGAATATATTTTCTTAAATAAAATTTAAATAAATTAAAAATATTATTTTCTTTGTAGATATAATATTATTTTCTTTATATTTGTAATTATATGAAAAAATAAAATATTTCCTTATATTAAACATATCCTTAAAGTTTACCTGCAATATAATCAATAAACCAAATAGATAGTAATATAATCAAACCAAATAGATGATTCTACATCGGTTCTATGGTACTTTTAAAAAACCGTCTTTGTAGTCATGTTCGCGGCCGACAAGTGTACCAGATCGTACAAGTAGTATAAAACGGTAAGAACCGAGTATCGAACTCCCAGGGAACTTGTGTTATCTGGCAAGCTATTTCGGTAAATAAGTGTCTGGTATGAAAAGATGATTGTGGTTATGAATAGGTATGTAAACTATCTATGCAAAAATAAAGAAAATCACGCAAGAGGAATGTTGTGTAAAAACAAGTAGAGAACGCTTTGGTCTTCCTAATAGGTTCCTGATGCTAAAATGAATGTTCTCTATCTAACAATGCCCATGTATTCCTATGTTGTCTCCTGGACTGCTAGACCCCGATTCCTCATGATAGCCTAGCCTAATCCTGATCAAGCCTCATTCACAGATTCCTCTTGTAAGACTAAACTCAACCAGGACCGCATTAAGACACACATACACAACTAAGTTCTTGTACCCCAATTCCTCGTGACAGTACAACAACTTAGCCCCGTACTATCAAGGACTTTAGAATCAAATCAGTTACCACTGTTGAATGACCCTAACAAAGCATGCATCTACGCAATCAAGGTAAAGGCATACTGTAATGAAAAGCAGATAGCACAGAGAACACACAAAACATCATTACATAGATAGAAATATATTTATATCAGGTACCTACAAGGAAGATCCAACAAAGGATTTAGCTTTCCATAGTCCGGAAACCTCCTTTACAGCATAGAGAAGAACAAGATGAAAGATTGCAAAAATACAAGTGGTGAGGATGTCTCCTTCACCTCTAGGATCTCACAATCACTCACAAACTCATCTCAAGCTTCCAGAATGCCTTCCACTTTGAGCTCTCGTCTCTACAGATCTTCACACAGCAAAATCTCTTAGAACTCTTTGGAACTTGGACCTTTCTCTCTCTAGAACTTCCTAAACATGCAAAAGCTTCAAGCCAAGGCCAGACTCTTGTGCATGCAGAGGCTTCTCAAGAAGAAATGCCAAACTCCCTCAAAAAATTTGATTTCAAGCTTAAATAGGTGGGTTGGTCCGTGCTCGCGCGCTTAGTGCAAATCTAAATTGCTTAGCGCGTATAAGTGGATTTTGGCTTAGTGCGCTTCTCTCGCTTAGAGGATGAGCTGAAGCGGTGCGCTTGATGACCTGGAGCGATGCGCTTAGTGAACCTGACAACTCATCTTCTTCTGGATTCTTCCTTGCGCTTAGCCACTAAGTGTTGCACTTAGCGAATGCTCGCTGACCCAGTAGTTTGGCTTAGCGAGAAGGTGAAAACACCACTTTTGCCAATTTGCCTTATTAACATGAAATTGAGAGAAATTGATTATTTAACACACAAAACAAAAGTATAAATTATATATTACCTATATCTAATAGAAAGTACTTATAATATTACAAAGCAACTATAAATTGGAGAAGTTTGATACAATATACACAAGTTTTATACACAAATGTTAGTCGTTTTCACCGACTAACAACTCCCCCAAATTTACAGTTTTGCTTGTCCTCAAGCAAAAGAGAACAACTTACTTGTCCTAAGTGGTAAAACATGCAGTGTTTATGTACAAAGGTGTATGCATCAAAATTAATTGATTCCATGATGAGAAAAATGAAGCAATGTGTACCTATCACTTGTTTTCACAGAATATGCAGCAAGACAAAGAGGAGAACAAAATCTGAACTATACAGTTAGATGAAGTTAATCGTAAGACAGATATCAAGGAAAGTAGCTCAAACCACAGTCTCATGGCTACTGTTTCACTCAAGCACAAGTGTTTAAGCTATTCATTGATAACAACAAACGGAAAGTCCAATCTTTGCATTTCATCTCGCGCCATCAAGTCAGAAATGTATAAATAGAACCAGAAGAACTTTCTCAGGCTTGTAGTGAGGTTTGGCTACAAAAATTCATTGGTTTTTCCTAAGATTCAAAGGTTTAGATTCTAAGAGAGCAAAAGTCCTAGACTTATCCCAATGATCTTTTCTTGTATCATACAAGTAGACTTCTCACTATTTTTCTTCTCTTAAGTCGCTTTTGACCTTATTGAAACATCACACTTATTCTTTTCTTCTCTTTTTTTAACATACAACTTATTTGTTGTGTGTGTCGATGCTTAACCTTTTTCTTTTCATTCTAATTGACTTTCCTCCCCCATATTTAGAGTAAATTTGCCTTGAACCATATGCTCTCCTAGAATCTAAACAAGGTATCAGGAGATAATCATTTAAGTTTATGGTTCAATTCATGACAAAAATCATTCAGCTAATAGAAGGAGCAAAAGATACAGTTATCATTCAAGGTCAACTATTTGGTCAAAAGAGCTTGTGTATATACAAATCATGGCCTTCATCATGTTCTAAGTTATACATATCATTCTAGAATTCAGAGATTCATGCAAAGATCATTACTCACAGTTAGTCGTTCACTCATAGAGTAAGGTCACACTCTCACCGGTTTTTGGTTCAAGCTTTTTCTTTCACAATCAGTTTGTCTATTGACTAACAATTCTACTATAAGTTCACACTCTTGTTCTTTCTTTGTTCAACATGCATATTCGTTCAAATTCATGAAAAGAAACACATATCTCATCTTAAGCATGCATTCAATTTAAAACAAGGCATACATCCATTTCACAAAATAAATAAACTATTTCACTGCCATACCAACAAAAGTTAAGTTAAATTGTTCCAGATGCTTCTGGATGAGCAACTACACTACTCATGCACAAAACTAATAAAAAGTAAATAATGTACTAAAACCATAATTATACTAATAGATCAAAAAGCACAAAAAATCAACAGGAATTTAAATATCCTGTGATTGGTCCTGGGTGTCCTGTGTCTGACCCTCCTCCTCTTTTGACAAATGAAGTACTGGAGTAGCTACAGGAGAGGTGTTCAGAGATAGGACTGGGGTGGTTTGATCCTCAGGCGTGGAAGGGTCTACTGCCTGCTGTGGAGAAGTGGTATTTGCCACTGGTGCCGGAAGCTCTGGAGTAGCTTCAAGAGACTTTTCAGAGGTGGCTGCAGCTTTCTGGGTTACAACTACCCTCATTTTCCTGATCAAGGGCTCAGGAGTGGAAGATTCTGATGACTCATCCTCCGACTGATGGGGTACCTGAGTGGCGGGATCTTCGTCTTCTCTGTGAAAAGGAGGCTGAGTCCCTAGCCAAGCTACCCATTCATTAAATTGCTCTACCGTCGGGATGGAGTCTAGAGGTGCTACCAGCTGTAGTCTTTGCAGTAAAATAATATGCCCCTGATGTATGCTCCGAAGCATGGCCTCGAAACGTTGAAAATCTGTAGGAGGTAGGGTAGAAGGAGCTGCTGTCATACGTGATGGAGGAGGAGCTGCTGATGTAGCAGGAACCTTAGCTGGCCTTGCCCTTGGTCTTCTGGTCCCCCTAATAATAACTGTTGGATCATCCGGGTTCCAACAGTTTTTCCTGATGTAGGCCAAATTAATGATCGGGCTCAAACGTTCAAAGGCTAAGCTATCGGAAATGACTCCTTTGGACCTACATAAAGTTATGATAATAGCAGGGAACCTGAGTCTAGAGGAGTTAGACTAGGCCATTGAAGTGATCTGTCCAGAGATGAGAGCTCCGACATTCATGTCCAGCTGAGTAACTAGGCCAAAGATTAACCTAGCTCTATCCATGGTCAAATTCGAGGTGTGGGAAGTCGGAGCCAGGTTGGAGTAGGAGAGAACACTCCAGACCTGAGCAAGAGTGGTTAGATCTTTTTTGAGGATCTTTCCAGGGTGACCTTCAGTATTTAAAATAAACCCTCGACCGGGTATGCACAGAGAAGCCTCAATTTCCCTGATTTCAGTAGGCATCCTGCAATATCTTGAGTAAGTGGGTAAAGATTCACCCTCAGCAAGCACCACAGGTGTTTCTAAAAAGGCATTGAGGTTGTCTGCATCAATCCTTATCAAGTGGCCCCGTATTCTGACTTTTTGGTGAAGGTCCCTCAGGACTGTAGAGGTTGGCATAGAACTCCTTCACCAATGCTAGGTCAATGCTACTGTCAGCTAAATTGGTGAGGCGATTATGGAAGTTACGCCTCTCCAATTCATCCTTAAATTCATCCAGCTCTGTATGATATATTTCCACTTTCCTCTCAGCTAATACATGTCTTCCCAGGACATTATCAGTGTATCTGGTCCAAGCCTCAAAAGAGTGGAATTTTCTTGTATCATGTTGAGTGGTTGGCCTTGAACCGACACTCTTTCTTTTCCTGGAAGACATCTGCAGACAAAGGAATCAAACAATTAATCAGGACACAGTTATTCAAATTTTAAAAACTGAAAAATAGAACAGGAAAAGACACTAGCCGCTTAGCGAGACAAAATTCGCTTAGCGGGCTTCACAAAAAATGACACTAAGCTTAGCGACACAGGAATGCCGCTTAGTGGAAAATGCTAGGTTACAGTGTCTGCAAAGTTGGCTTAGCTGGCAAAGAGCCCACTAAGCCTAAGGTTGGCTGCATGGATTTGCGCTTAGCCAAGGATAAGCTGCGCTTAGCGGCACTAAATTAAGCAAAAATTTCACTAAGTTATGTAGGCTTAGCAAACAGGGCCGCTCAGCTCAGCAGATGCCGCAAGGAATTTCGCTTGGCGTAGGAGATCCTTGCTTAGCGTGTAGCCAATCAATCAAAATTTTTTACTAAGTAACCTGGGCTTAGCGAATCAGCCTCGCTTAGCCACAGGTATTGTACCAGGCGGATGAGTGTTCATCCTCAAGAAATAAACTCACTTAGCGCGGTAGGTGCGCTCAACGAGTTCTTCAGGAAAATGCCTATATTTAACGAATATTGATGAACTCGCTTAGCACGGTAAGCGCGCTTAGCGAATTCATTCCGTTTTCCAGAAAAAATGCTGAAACAGTGGTGCATTTTCTCCCATATTTTGGGCCTCTATCTAGTATATTAAACATGCATAACCCTCAATACAGTTTTCAGACACAAAATGAACCTAAAGTTTTCAATTTTAAATTATTCTTAAAACAGCAAAACCTTAAAAGTTTAATCCTACTCTAGAGTTGTCTATCCTAAGGTTTGATAAAATAACAAAGAGAAAGATCAAGGAACTTACGAATGATTGATGAGAACAAAAGGATGCAAGGCAAAAGAACAAAACGCACAACAAGCAGCTTGAGGGAGAGAGGGAGCAAAAAGGGTGCAAATTTTTGGAAAATGGGTGTAACTAACGTTGCACCCACCAAGAACGTTTTGTTTTTTTCGCTTAGCGACGAGGTTCACTGAGCGAGAAGGCGAGACGTTTGGTTTCTCAATATTTCCCGCTTAGCGGCCCGCACTTAGCCAAATTCAAAATTAAAAAATTGGCTTAGCGCGAGGGTGTTGTCGCTTAGCGGGATCTGCAGATCAGAAAACTTGCAACTTCCACTAAGCCAAGCTCTAATCCGCTTAGCTGAAATTATGCATTTTAAGTACAGAGGAGCTGGCGCTGAGCGGTTAAAAGTATCGCTTAGCGTGCATACTACCGCAAGCAATTGAGCTCAGCGACCATGAGTGGTGCTACGCTGCATCAAATCCAGTTTAAACCGCAAGAATATCCACTTAGCTAGTAGATTAAGCGCTAAGCTCCATGACCCTTAATTCTGGCCGCAATGAATTGCGCTCAGTGACACTAGGTCTCGCTTAGCCATGGGAATCCATCGCTCAGTCTGTCGCTTAGCTGAATTCAACTCGAATTGATTTTGGCTTAGCTAAACCTTGGCTAGCTTAGTGGAATTAGTCAGCCTCAGATGCCAGGGTTGTGCGCCAAGCGCTTGAATCTCGTGGCTTAGTGCATGAACGATTATGCGCTTAGCGAGAAGCAGGCGCTTGGTGAAAGGACTAGTTTTCAAAAAGATTTTCTAAGTTTTAAACTTAGTCCTTTCCCAAGAAATTGAAACCCTTAATTTTACCATTCAAAGGGAGGCTGATATGCTCCAATGTTCAGATTATACAACAAGTTCCCAATTATCAAATGCATGAAAAACCAAAAAATAACACAAATTGAAACTGGGTTGCCTCCCAGGGAGCGCTTCTTTAATGTCATTAGCTTGACGCTTTTACCTTACTGGGCGATCTTACGTTTTGGTTCTCACCTTCAGAACCTCTTGACCTTCTCCCATTACCTGCAAGCAAACATTGTGTTCTGGAGTAGGCTTGTCTTCAACAAACAAGTCAAAATCAATTTTCTGGTCTTCAAAACCTAACTCCAGCTTCCCTTTCCCCATGTCAACTATACAGCTTGCGGTCAACATGAACGGCCTCCCCAAGATTACAGGGATGTCAGTATCTTCAGAGATATCCATGACCACAAAGTCTGCTGGGAAGATAAAATGCTTGACCCTGACCAATACATCTTCAATTACTCCGTAGGGCTTGGTAATGGAGCGGTAAGCTAATTGTAGAGCCATTCGAGTGGGCATAATCTCCAACTCTCCCAATCTTTTGCACATGGAGAGTGGCGTCAAATTAATGTTGGCTCTCAGATCAATCAGAGCCTTTCCCACATTGACTTCTCCTATTGAACAAGGAATAGTTACACTCCCATGATCTTTGTGCTTAGGTGGAAGAATCTTTTGGATCACAACACTACAATTTCCTTCCACTATGATGTTTTCCTGGTGAATGTACTTGTGCCTCCTTGTCAACATATCTTTAAAAAATTTGGAGTAGAGTGACATCTGCGGCAGAGCATCGCCAAAGGGCATGGTTATTTCCAATTTCCTGAAAATATCCAAAAATCTTGCCAAATGACGATCTTTTTCTTTCTTGGAAGGTACCACAAGATATGGTACTTCCACACCTTTGTCCACAGCCTTTCCACTTCTACTCTTCTCTGAAATCTTATTTTTTTTCTTCTTTTTCATTTTCTATTTCTATTTCTCCTTCTTTATCTTTTTCTTTGTTCTCTATCTTTTTATTTTGAACCATTATTTTCCTCCCTTTTTCTTGATTCTTTTTACCCTTCACATCATTTTCCTTAACCTCAACACCTATCTTTTCACCCATTTGCTCCTTGTACACCATACTCTCTTTATCATCAGCTTCCACAAACTTTTTACTCCTAGTCATCACAGCCTTGCATTCCTTTTTAGGATTATTTTCGGTATTTACTCCAAAACTGTTGGATGACTTGTCAACTATCTCCTTGGCCAGTTGTCCCACCTGGACCTCATGGTTTTTTAGTGCTGACTCAGTACTCTTGACATTGTACCTGCATAAACTGAGTCAAGGTCTCTTCCAACTTAGTCATCCTCAGAAAGATGTTAGGCCCTTGTTGAATTGGCCTGTTTGAGGATCCACCCTGGTCTTTATTGAACTGGTTGCCAGGGTGTGTCCTCCACTGTCCTTGCTGATTATAAGGACCTTACTGGAAGCCTGAAAATTCTCCTTGAGTATACCCTTGTCTCTGCTGATTCCCCATGAAATGAATTTCTTGAGCGTTTTCTTCAGAGGGGAAGCATTGGTCTGTCTCATGAGCTTCACCACACATGGTACAACCCGTGACCTGCAAAATAGAAGAATGTGTAGGTTATCCAATCGACAGTTTAGTTGGCAACTTACCAAGTGTTTCCATTAGGATCGCAAGTTGCTTAGATAGAACTTGTTTTGTGCCAACAAAGCATCATGTGATGTTAGCTCCAACAGGCTCTTCTTTGTGGGTTGATGGGTTCTGTCCCTCAGAATGGCATGATCACTGGCTAACATGTTCTCTATGAGCTCAGTTGCTTCTTCTGGGGTTTTTAACTTTATTTTTCCCCCAATAGAAGCATCTAATAATTGCTTGGTTTGTGGTCTCAGGTCATCTATGAACATATTCAGTTGGATTGGCTCGGAGAATCCATGGGTGTTGTTCATGTGTCCTCAACCATCGAGTCTTGAGCCCCGCGAATTCATTGCCTAGCGCTATTCGCCAATTCTCCATTCTCCACTTTTATTCGGAGACCCATCAATTCATTGCCTAGCGCTGTTCATGTGTCCTACACCATCGAGTCTGGAGCCCCGCGAATTCATTGCCTAGCGCTGTTCACCAATTCTCCATTCTCCACTTTTATTCGGAGACCCATGAATTCATTGCCTAGCACTGTTCATGTGTCCTCCACCAACGAGTTTGGAGCCCCGCGAATTCATTGCCTAGCGCTATTCGCCAATTCTCCATTCTCAATATTATTTGGAGACCCATGAATTCATTGCCTAGCGCTGTTCATGTGTCCTCCACCATCGAGTCTAGAGCCCCGCGAATTCATTGCCTAGCGCTGTTCGCCAATTCTCCATTCTCAATCTTATTCGGAGACCCATGAATTCATTGCCTAGCGTTGTTCATGTGTCCTCCACCAACGAGTATGGGCCCCGCGAATTCATTGCCTAGCGCTGTTTGCCAATTCTCCATTCTCAATCTTTCGAAGACCCATGAATTGATTGCCTAGCGCTGTTCATGTGTCCTCCGTTATCAAGCGCGGAACCTCCGGTGACTGGGAAATATGGTTTTTTGTTATTTTCTCGATCGGTTCCTTCGCCAAACATGTGTATATGTGTATATTATGTTCGTATTTTGTTTTGTGTTGTACAGAAAAAAAAAAAAGAGAAGAAGGAGTAGAGACGAGAGTCGTCATAGACTAATCACGGGAAGGGCAAGACGGACGAAATCAGTGTCTTATCTTTGCTTTCCTCTTATCTCCGATAAAAGGTAAGTAAAGAGGGGCAACTGTCATACCCTAATTTCGTCCGGGGATTATTACTTGATGATATGCAACCTTTGATTGGCCGCTTCAAGATACTTAGCACCCTTTGTTGCATAATATGTGAAGTCCCGAGACGTGCCGGAAATCAAAAGGAAGCAGGCTTACGCGATCCGTGAAATTCCGTAATGTGACGGATCTCGAAAGAAGGTGTTTTTACGCAATCCATGAGTTTCCGTAACTTCTTCGAAAGCTAAAAAAGAGTAAGCACATAATCTGTAAGGATTTGTAACCTTGCGGAAGGAAAATAAGTATTATTACGAAATTCGTAAAGTTTCGTAACGTTACGGAAAAAGAATTACCAAAAAAGGTAAAGGGGGTGCATTTAGTAAAAAGAGGGGTACAAATAGCAATTAGGCCCACTTGGGCCTTCCAGTTTCTTCCTCCAGAAGGCGGTTGCTTCTGGAGGAAGCAACCTTGCTCGCCTGGGCGAGCTGGGTGGCAAGCTCCTCCCCTATTTTGCTTTAAATATGGGGAGGAATGAAGGGGGAAATGGCTCAGCCTTCTTGGCACTTCTTATTCTCTCGAAATTGCTGAGGAAAATTGTTTCCGTGAAGAAAATCCAAGCCGAGGCGCTTCCGTAACGTTTCCGTGAGTAATTACGCGATGATTTTCAACCGTTCTTTGACATTCATCGTTCGTTCTTCGTTTTCTTCAGTCTTCAACTGGTAAGTACCCCAAACCGAGCTTTTCAATTCATTCTATGTACCCGTGGTGGTCCACATTTTGTTTCATGTATTTTTATTCTCGTTTTCATTTACTTTCCGTACCCCCTTTTGACGTACTTCAGTCATTTATTTAAGTCGTTCCTCGCCTAATCTAAAAATAAAATAAATTTCCATCGATCATTTGAATCGTATCATCCGTTAATTTCTGTTAAAATGAATTCCGACCGTTCGGTCGTGCCGTAACCACATTGGAAATCAAAAAAGAGGTAAAATAATAATATAATAAAAAAATATCTTTTAGTAAAATGAAGCGAAAATCAATCGGACGTTTTCTCTTTGGGATTTCTCATTCTTAATTGAATTGACTAATAACTAAAGCGAAACTAAGGCAAAAATCAATTCGCCAAGTCAAGCTCGTCCACAAAAATCACTAAAAAAGGGGTTTGGAAGTTTATTACCTCAGTTTTTCCTTACCAAGTAAATGGATCATTCTTAAGGTCCAACGCCTTAAAATGATCACCTTTCAAGTAAAAAGAAATAAAAAGAAATAAAAGTTAAGGTAACACAATTTCCACAATTTTAAAAAATAGGTTGTTGTCCTTTGAGACAAACGTGAGAGGTGCTAATACCTTCCTCAAACGTAAATACAACTCCCGAACTTAGAATTTTCATTTTGATCGGTTTCCTTCGGTTTTTTTGACGTTTTCCACAAATAAACGTTGGTGGCAACTCCGCGCATCTTTCTTCCTTTGGAAAGTGCACCCGTGAGCCTCGCCTCGCTCGCCCGCAAAAGGGCACGTTGCGACAGTTGGCAACTCCACTGGGGACCTTTTTGTGAGTTAGGCCTATTCTAAGGAATTGTGGAATTGTGAAACCTTGTGTGTGCATTTATTGAACAGTGTAAAGTGTAAATAACTGCTGTCTTTTTTCACATTTTTACACTAAGCACCCACGGGTTTGAGTAAAAAAGGGGGCCCTATACCCGGGTTCATGGGAATTTAAGGAGTGGAGGTGAATCTATCATCATGCTAGGTCTCCGACTTGCTTGATGATAGTGAAACCTCATCTAGAGCTTTCTCTCTTTATAATATGTTGTCGCTGGTATTCCATACCGCCACAATACTATTATCTTGAGTGATGATACCTCTAGAAAACAGCCGTGTGAACTATGAATCATAGAGAGTAGTTATTAGAGACCCCTAGATATTATCCTATAGGTCCCTAGAATAAGGGCACAGAGCAAACACGCTGCGTGCCGTTTTAAGATTGCCATTGCATGTAGTCCTAAATGTCATGTACACCTTTGCTTGTTATTATTTGTGGATATTGTCGTACTATGTGCATCCCCGTGTTATGCTTTTGCGCGTCTGCGACATGTCGTCACGCACGCGTTGTATGTTGATATCGTCTTTTGTCGTGGGAAGTCGGAAGATCCATATCATCTTCTTAACTGCACACATGGGGCACTGCGCCCCCAAATGCGCAAGTAAGGAGAGATGATTTTCCGGGCTCTCGTGTCCGTAAATGCATTCATATCATGCATCTCTTCGGCATCATAATGAACATATCATTCCTGCATTTGTCCGTTATCACATTCAAGCCTCACATTTTGCATAAGTCATTGCATCATCATGCATATGCGTTCAACATACTTTTTGTTCTACATGTTTGCTCATACATGATCCTTGTGCTTTCCTCTACAAAACAAAAACAAAAAAAAGGGAAGCATGAAAATTCATGATGCATTCTTAGTTGCATGTGTTAGGCACCATGAGCCAACCATGTTGGGATCATAAACCCATTTCTAAAATTAAAAAAAAATGCAACAACAAAACAAAATGATTGAGCATGGCACCTAATGCATGGTTAACTAGGAAATGATGTTTCTTCGGGCATCTTAACCTCATAATTACATTTTCCATGCATAGCATACGAATTCCCGAGTCTTTCATCTCTATGAAATGTTGTCGAAGTATTGGCAATCAGAATTGCCATTCCTTGGATTATCGGGTTGAACCAAGCTCACACTTTTACGAAAAAGTTCATCAAGTCAAGTTGAAGCATGGAAGTAACCATCTTGCAAAAAATTGGGGCAAAAGATGGATCGTGTTACATCGCTGCTTCGTCTACTGCCGAACACATTTAGGGCTGTCGATGTCCCTATTACTTCCAGTTTCACCTTGACAAAGATGTCATGGACCATGTTGAAAATCTAAATTGATTCAACCCCATGTCCTGCGTAAAAAATTCATAATACTTCAACTGTGCATCATTCGCATACATCCATGCTTTTTATTAGTTGCATTTGCTCATTACATTCTTTCCTTGAAAAATAAAATAAAGAAAAAAAAAGAACTTAATCATTGTTATAAAAGAAGAAAAAAAACATGTTTTACGGTGCCCTTACCGAACCCGTGCTAGAGCTAGAGTAATGGGTAAAGCGGAGGAGGTACAAGAGTAGGTGGAGGCCGACATGGAGGCCATGAAAGAGAAAATGGCCATAATGATGGAGGCCATGATGAGCATGAGGAAGATAATGGAAGCCAATGCGGTTACAATTGCCGCTACCAGCACCGTTGCTAAAGTGAACCCGATGCCCCAATCTGGCCTCAACCAAATGAATCATCCAACCTTAGATATGGTAGGCAAAGATTTGGGAAGTAGGGACGGCCCCCATGATGTGCAAAATCAAAACAAGCACGCCTTCCCGCCATATGGCTTGCCTCTCAACTATACGCCACCTAATGTGGCGTACACTCCCAATAAGAATGTCAATAATTCCACTCTATACCCATTGAGAGCCAACAACCCCAAACTGATCATGCACATGTCTCTTAAACCGTGGGGGGGGGGGCACATGAAATTCCCAATCACAATCTAGCCGACTTCGAGCCTTGGCTCGGATATGCCACTGAAGGGCAAGCAGTTGGTGGTATACCCCTTGAAAACACTTCGGAAGGCCCTCAGTATCACCCCCCAGCTACACCTTTTGCATTCCACAATAAGTAAAAACCCTCATGCTATGACAGAAATGGGAAAGTTGGATCATCTAGAGGAAAGGCTCAGGGCCATTGAAGGAGGTGAAGATTATGCCTTTGCTAACCTAGAAGAGTTGTTCCTAGTACCCAATATCATCACCCCTCCCAAGTTCAAGGTGTCAGACTTTGACGAGTACAAGGGGACTACTTGCCCCAAGAACCATCTAAAGATGTATTGTCGGAGGATGGGGGCATACGCAAAAGATGAGGAATTGTTGATACATTCCTTCCAAGAAAGTCTTACTGGGGTAGCTGTTACCTGGTACACTAACTTGGAACCTTCCCGAGTCCATTCTTGGAAGGACCTAATGGTTGCCTTCGTTAGGCTGTGTCAGTATAATGGCTTCGGATAGGATGCAACTACAAAACATGTGCAAAAAGGGGGCACAGATCTTTCAAAGAATATGCCCAAAGGGGGAGAACCTGACAGCTCAAGTGGCACCTCAATGACGAAAAAACGATGACAATGATAGTAGACACGTTACCAGTATTCTACTATGGAAAATGGTGGGTTACACACCTTCAAGCTTTGCGGATTTGGTCTTCATTGGCGAAATGATCGAAGTGGGTCTAAAAAGAGGCAAATCTGATCATTTTGATTTGATAAATGCAAAAAAAAATTGGGGCAAGTGAAGAGGATGAGAAGGAGGGAGAAACCTATGCTGTGACTGCCATTCTTATACGACCAAGTTTCCCACCAACCCAACAATATCATTACTCAGCCAATAACAACCCTTCTCATTACCCACCACCCAGTCATCCACAAAGGTCATCCCTAAAATCAACCACAAAGCCTACCTACCGCACTTCCAATGACAAACACCACCTTTAGCATAAAACACCAACCAAGAAATGAATTTTGCAGCGAGAAAGCCTGTAGAATTCACCCCAATTCCAGTGTCCTATGCTGACTTGCTCCCATATCTACTTGATAATTCAATGGTAGCCATAACCCTAGCCAAGGTTCATCAACCTCCATTTCTCCGAGAATACGACTCGAACGCAATGTGTGCTTGTCACGGAGAAGCCCCGGGGCGTTCCATTGAGCATTGTAGGGCTCTGAAGTGTAAGGTGCAAGGTCTAATTGACATGGGCTGGCTGAAATTTGAGGAGAATCGCGTGTAAATCTTGACATTGACAAGAGATGCCACACATGGAGCAATTTTGAAAGTTGTTGTTAGATGTCTCTAATGACTCATCAGGATTTTCAACTTTCACCGGAAGTGGGTGCAAGCCATTGGTCTGTTTGCTCAAGCGACCTGTGCTCCTGAGTTTGGACTTCCAAGACCGTTCAATCAGAGATTACTCGTCTTGCGTGTTGGTGGGGCTGCCGTAAAACAACAAATAAAGTTCAAAACAAATAAGTTTCAGAATAAAAATAAAAATAAAAAAAAGTTCAAAAAAAAAAGGGGCATTTGATTGACTGTGTTTTCAAGACGTTCATGTGAGCTCATTTTATCATTCCGGAAAGTTTGTCATTTTAGAGAGAAGTGAGTTATCAAGAATAGGATGTTGGACAAATGGCCTCAGTTATCTTGAGAAAAAGGGGGTTGAATTAAGATACGAAGACTATTTCCCAATTAAACTTTCACTCTCTTCGGATTAACAATGCACCCTTAAACATGAATTACTCAAAAGACAATTCAAAATAAACTTCTTTAAAGCAAGAGATAAATAGCAATAAATAAAAGAAGTTTAAGGGAAGAGAGGAATGCAAACTTGATTTATACTGGTTCGGCCACTTCCCGTGCCTATGTCCAAGGAATCTTTTTGAGAGGATAAGACAGTTCAGTTCAGAAAAACTCTTAATCTTTTGAGAGGATAAAACTTTTTGGGCAACGAAAACTCCCTTTAAATTCGTGTTTCCAAGTCACCTTTAATGGCCAGTCATAAAACATTTGAATAGATGTGACTCTTGGAAATTATTTTCTGAAAATCCCCTCTGGTAATCAATTACAAGACTTGTGTAATTGATTACAGGTTTTAAAAATTTGAATTAAAACGTTCAATAAACTGCTGGTAATCAATTACCATCCATGTGTAATCAATTACACGTTATAAATTTTGAATTCAAATTTCTAGTGACTGTGATAAACATTTTCAGCTGCTGGTAATCCATTATCAGAGAGAAAATCTCAATTCGAAATGATAGAATTCTTTGGTCAAACCTTTTGTTTTTTCAATTTGGAAACTTCTTCCTAAAGATTCTAGAGATCAACTTGATCATATATCTTGATTTTCTTGGATTCTTGTCTTGAATAAAACTTAGAAGCACTTGATCCTTTAGCATCATCAAGACATCAAAACATCTTGCTTCTACATAGGAGTCATTTGACTTAATCCATCAACTGAAAAATCCTTCAACTATTTCTCGTCCTTGGAAAATTCTTTTTGCAAGAATCAACTGCTTCTTTCATTCTTCCTCACTACGAGGTTGTGAAAACTAGACAACAACTGGTACCTCAAAGCCTTACACTGGGGCAACGAAAGGCACCATGCAAAAACCTCAAGCGAACCTAGGGGCAGATTAGAAGTTTTCACCCAATAGGTTCCCAGCTACAAGGTCATGACGAAAGATAACAATTGGTACCTCGAAGCCTTACACTGGGGCAATGAGGGGCATCGTGCATGAGCCTCAAGTAAACATAGGGGCAGATAAAAAGTTCTCACCCGTCGATGTTTTTAAACAAGAAAAAAAAAGGGGACAAGCCCTGGAATTTCAATAGATTGATTAAACGTCAAAACGGCTCCATTGTCGTCACTCCAAAATGGTCAAGTGACTAAATCAAACAGAATATACATTCTGAGGGAGTTCCCGGAGAGATTTGCAAAAGATAGGATAAGGTTGCATGAATTATCACCTTTTTCAAAAGGACAGTCAATCTGTGTTTTCCAAAAAAATTAAATCAAAATCAAAATCACAAAGTAGGGAAAGAATGTCATGAACATTGTACAACTTTCCATTGCATTGCATTGTTTCATATGAGGTCAGCATTACCAAATTTCATGACAAAGGTTGCATGCGTCTGCATCCCTAAAAATCATGTTAACTGCATAGATTTCCTACATCTCGTGTCCAATCTTGTTGGATGACCGGCCCTCTCGATAAGTTGATCTCTTGCTTTCTTATAAAGGTGGACCCTTGGGTACTAGTACCTATCACCTTTAGAGGACTATATGTCCTCGCCATCAGAGGACTGCACATCCTCGCCTGCAGAGGGCTGCACGCCCTCGCCTTTAGAGGGCTACGCGTCCTCATTTTTAGTGTGCTCCATATCCACACCTTAAGAGAATATAAGGTCCTTTGCCCATAGATGCTTAACCGAGACTTGCGTTCCCGGTTAAGGGGCCAGTAGTTTCCTTTTATCAGTTCCTGGGCCACCCCCTGATATTGGAGGGCGACCAACTATGCGAGCACATCCAGAGAGGGAGGCTATCACGCATCTAGTATGCATACCGGGGCAATTTCACCCGTGCCGCTGCAAAAAGACGAGTGTGGATCATGCGCACCAACATGACCACTCTTACATGGATATGGATGACGTTGCTATTTGGCAACATTCTGCCCAGCGACCACAATGCCAATCTCCCCCTACAGATGTATCAGTTGGTCTGTGCCGTCATGACATAGGTAAATATGCACATGGCTCAATTGATTTCTGATGTCATCTATTGTTTGCAGGGATCGCGCCCACAAGACACCCATTGGGTTTCCAGCTCTGGTTACGGGCCTCTGTCAGTCCTACCGGGTGCCCGTTCCCCCAGCAAGGTCATGCCATTATGACATAGGTAAGTATACATATGGTTCAACTGATTTCTGATACCATCTATTGTTTGCAGGAATGGCACCCACAAAGACACCCAGTGGACCCCGAGAAGTCCAACAGGGCCCTGGGGTTTCCAGCTCTGGTTACGAGACTCTGTAGTCCTACAGGGTGCCCGTTCCACCCGGCAAGGTCACGTCATCATGACATAGGTAAGTATGCACATCGCTCAACTGATTTCTGATTTCATCTATTGTTTGCAGGGATCGCGCCCACAAGACACCCAGTGGACCCAAAGAAGTCCAACAGGGTCTTGGAGTTGCCAAGCTCTAATTACGGGCCTCGGTCAGTTCTACGGAGTGCCTGTCGCCCCCAGCAAGGTCATCAGGCCCCCTACTAATTGAGCTTTCATCAAGAAGTACTGCGTCCCCAGGCAGGCGCAGGGCGAAACACCACAGCAGCTTGAGGATGGCCGACAGCGGGCAACAGGCGCACCGCCATCACCTCTAGAGTTCACCTCAGCTCATCCGCAAAAAGGTTAGAGCGTTGCTTACGACCCATGGCCGACCAATAGGCGACCAAGTCCAAAGCCAAAGGTAAGCAAAGTACTAGGTCCGTGACCGACAAGCCATCACGCGTCCAGCTCAAGACGTTAAAGAAGCGCTACTAGGAGGCAACCTAGTACCCTTTAAATCTCTGCTTGTTATTTGATCACTTTTGTTTCTCAAGTCATAGTAGGACACACCTATTTGCTCATGATCCTAGGAATTTAAATAAAACAAGCACAAGCTCGGAAGGTAGTCATACCTCACAAAAAAAAAAAATATATATATATATATATATATATATATATATATATATATATATATATATATATATATATATATATATATATATATATATATATATCTCTCTATATATATATATATATATATATATATATATATATATATATATATATATATATATATATATATATATATATATATATATATATATATATATATATATATATATATATATATATATATATATATATATATATATATATATATATATATATATATATATATATATATGTATGTTTAGGTAGAAAGATACCTTGGATATGCATGTATGTAGCAAAAAATACTTCACAAAATATATATATGTATGTTTAGGTAGCAAGATACCTTGGATATGCATGTATGTAGCAAAAAATACTTCACAAAATGTATATATGTATGTTTAGGTAGCAAGATACCTTGGATATGCATGTATATAGCAAAATACCTCACAAAAATATACGTATGTTTAGGTAGCAAAATACCTCATGAAAAAAAGAGAGCAAAAAGAGAGCGAGCAAGAAAAGAATAGGAAGAAAAAAAATAGAAAATAAAAAATAAAAAAGGTTGTCTAGCTAAAAAACAACATGCTTGTGAAAAGAGATAACTTCCAGCTTTTCTTTGAAAAATTCACTGATCATAACCAGTTTTTGAAAAAAATGTGTATACACTTGAAGGGTGAGTGCTGTGAAAATTTTCCCGAACGCCCACTAGGTTGACTTAAGTAGGGAAAATGAATCCTGAGCCCTAGTGTCACATGGCCATAAAAACTTGATGCTTGAGTGTCCACATGGGTGCATGCATGACCAGTTTTGCATAAAATTTCCTAATCATCATTGTTGCATGTGTATCATGGAAATAATGTAGGACATCCCCTTTATCCCCGAACCGCTGGCCAAACCCTGACATATATCATGACCAGCCGTTCTACAAGCCTTGAGCCAAAATCCCAACTTATCATAAACCTTGACCCAGGGTGAGAATGTCAATCCTTGCCCTCGGAAAACAAAACAAAAAACAAAAAAAAAATTCCCAATCAAAGAGTGGGAGAAAGCAAAAAAAAGGAAAGAAAATTCCCGACCTAAATCAAAGAGTGGAAGAAAACAGAAGAAACATCCAGAAAGGTCTTTGGACCAGACAATATCTGAACAGTACAGAATTGTCACCAAGTAAACAAGAAAAAGGAAACCACGACCTAAAGTGGTCCTCTCCCTTTGATTGCCGACAAAATCCTGTGTGCTAGTGACTTTCTCGCCACGCACTAAACAAAAACAGAAAAGGAAGAGGCAAAAACACTCAAAGCCAAATTCCCCACCTAAAAACCATTCCCAAAATAAGTCCTATTGATTCATGATCATGCATGTAATCTTTGATTTGATAGGAAATAATTTGCAAAATCAAGTCATGACATATCTATGGTTCGGAATTAGGATAAAACACTTACCTGTGTGAGATTGATACACTTTGAGTGATTTTCTCCTATCTTTGTTGGACCCAGTGTTTCCTCTAAATGGTCGTTTAGAAACGAAATGCTAACATCCAAAATCTCATTTACGGTTATGAGAAAATTTCATCAGCATACTCTTCTTTCCCGATAGACACATTGTCTTTCATCCAAAAAGCATATGTTGCTCTGATCAGTTGGAAGTTTTGTCTCTTTACTAAAGCATGTTCATATTTTGGTGAAGAAAACACCGAGACTATTTTTAGTCTCACAGTTATCAAGAACTACGTAGGTCTGAGTTCCTCATCACAAATTGAGGATACGTAGGAGCAAAAGCCCTGCTTTTGTCGACCACCCCACTTTTTGTTATCGTGACCCAAGAGTCTGGTGGCATGCGGAGCCACATGACCATGGGATCCCCAGATCCATATTCTCTTTTATGTTTCCTCTTTTATCTGTTACGTATCATTTTATTTTTGTTTAACTAAGGGACTAACGTTTGTTTCGTTTTGGTTGACTTTTGTTTTGTGCATACGTGTCGTTTGAACTGTTACGTTTGTATTTACTTCGTTGTTGTCAATAGTGTTTGTTGAAGTTCCAAAATCGCGTAGAATTTTTCATTTTTTAGGAACGTCGTCCTAAAAATAAAATGAACCAAAATCATGATAAAAAAGAAAGACGTGTTGTGAATAAAATGTCTGCGTATATAAAGAAAAAGGAAAATGTGCATAGAAGGGTTTTTTATAAAAAAATACGTGTAGAGAGATTCTTGTGTGTGTGAACAATGAGTGTATATAAAGAAACTTTTGTATAAACCATAAGTGTACGTTGGAGAAAAACAAAAAAGATCTTTGAATGTAAATAGGGTTTGACCGTGTGACATAAAGAGAGAGAGTTCCAATGCATATACAGAAAGAGTTTGTCATGTATAAGAGTGTAGATATACAAAGAAAATTTCTTCATAGAGGACCATAGGTGTATAATTTTGTGAATATATAAAAATGAAACAAAAAGGAAAAAGAAAGAAAGACTGCGAAGATCGACATGTTATAGTTAAGAAGTATAAATCATTCGTAAAGAGCAAATGTATCTTCTGGAAACAAGGGACTGACGCTAAGAGTTTAGTTTCCGAAATAATCGAGATAAGAATGGATGAATTCATTGAACTGATGAAAGAACATAACTTGGAAACGTTGGATCTGTTTGTGTAAATTCCCAATCGTAGTATCACAATGCCATAAACGGGATGCTTGAGTGCCCACCTGGTTGTAGCCATGACTAATTTTGCACGTTGTTTTTAAATCATCATTGTCACGCGTGCCTTTTGGAGTGATATGGGAGTTCGGCCCGAGACCGACACCTTGACACCCAAATTTGTTTTGCCCCAGATTTCAAGATTGGGTTCCCACGATAAAAGACCCCATTGAAACACAACCTTAGATTTTTTTGAACCTTGGCCTATCAAAAGAATCCTCATTCTTTCCCCCGACGCAAAGGACAGCGGAATCTCCTCAAGGGAGAGCAAATAGAATGCTAAAACCCGATTTCCCAAAGAAAGGAAAGGAGGAAGTGGGAAGAAAAGGAAGAAATGAAAAGAAAAGAAAGAAAAAGAACAATAAAAAAGAAAGAAAAAGAAGGATTCTCGATCGAAGATCGAAAGGAAGTGAAAATGGAAAAGATCGGAGGAAAACAGAGTAATTCTCAATCAATGAAAGAAAGGGAATGGAAAATCTTCAGACCAGATAAATTTTCGGCAAAATAAGTGACTGTCGGCAAAGGAAAACCCATTTTTGGTGTCTCTTCTTTTCGAATTGCCATTCAAAGTCATTCTCGACTGGCGATATCCCACCCCACATGAACAAAGAGGAAAAGACCGAAACACCCAGCTTCCTCTCCAAAAAATACTACCCTCGAGAAAATCCTATTGGTCCGTGATCGTACGTTTGATCTTTGATTCGATAGGAAATCGTGTGCAAAATAAAGTCATGGTGCAGTTATGGTTTGGGAATAGGATGAAACACTTTCCTGTGTGAGTTTTATACACTATGAGTGATTTATTTTCAGCTTAGCTCGATGTTTCCCCCGCATGTTCATTTAAAAGCTAAATGTTGACATCCTGCCCTTCATTTTCGGTTACAAGGAAGATTACCCTTGGCACGAGTGTATTGTTTCTCTAAGATATGGTGCTCTCGCGAATGATTTATTTTTCTTCTTTTGCAAAAAGCATGTTCGCCTTTTTAGGTGGAAAAACCCGGTGGACCGTTCGGTCCTGCCAACAAATCTTATTCGGAGACCCATGAATTCATTGCCTAGCGTTGTTCATGTGTCCTCCACCAACGAGTCTGGAGCCCGCGAATTCATTGCCTAGCGCTGTTCGCCAATTCTCCATTCTCAACTTTTATTAGGAGACCCATGAATTCATTGCCTAGCGCTGTTCATGTGTCCTCCACCAAAGAGTCTGGAGCCCCGCGAATTCATTGCCTAGCGCTGTTCGCCAATTCTCCATTCTCACTTTTATTCGGAGACCCATGAATTCATTGCCTAGCGCTGATCATGTGTCATCCACCAACGAGTCTGGAGCCCCGCGAATTCATTGCCTAGCGCTGTTCGCCAATTCTCCATTCTCAATCTTATTCGGAGACCCATGAATTCATTGCCTAGCGCTGTTCATGTGTCCTCCACCATCGAGTCTGGAGCCCCGCGAATTCATTGCCTAGCGCTATTCGCCAATTCTCCATTCTCCACTTTTATTCAGAGACCCATGAATTCATTGCCTAGCTCTGTTCACGTGTCCTTCACCAACGAGTCTGGAGCCCCGCGAATTCATTGCCTAGCGCTGTTCACCAATTCTCCATTCTCACTTTTATTCGGCGACCCATGAATTCATTGCCTAGCGCTGTTCATGTGTCCTCCACCAACGAGTCTGGAGCCCCGCGAATTCATTGCCTAGCGCTGTTCGCCAATTCTCCATTCTCAATCTTATTCGGAGACCCATGAATTCATTGCCTAGCGCTGTTCATGTGTCCTCCACCATCAAGTCTGGAGCCCCGCGAATTCATTGCCTAGCGCTGTTCACTAATTCTCCACTTTTATTCGGAGACCCATGAATTCATTGCCTAGCGCTGTTCATGTGTCTTCCACCATCAAGTCTGGAGCCCCGCGAATTCATTGCCTAGCGTTGTTCGCCAATTCTCCATTCTCCACTTTTATTCGGAGACCCATGAATTCATTGCCTAGCGCTGTTCATGTGTCCTCCACCAACGAGTCTGGAGCCCCGCGAATTCATTGCCTAGCGTTGTTCGCCATTTCTCCATTCTCAATCTTATTCGGAGACCCATGAATTCATTGCCTAGCGCTGTTCATGTGTCCTCCACCATCGAGTCTGGAGCCCCGCGAATTCATTGCCTAGCGCTGTTCGCCAATTCTCCATTCTCAATCTTATTCGGAGACCCATGAATTCATTGTCTAGCGCTGTTCGCCAATTCTCCATTCTCAATCTTTCGGAGACCCATGAATTGATTGCCTAGCGTTGTTCATGTGTCCTCCGTTATCAAGCGCGGAACCTCTGGTGACTGGGAAATATGGTTTTTTGTTATTTTCCCGATCGGTTCCTTCGCCAAACATGTGTATATGTGTATATTATGTTTGTATTTTGTTTTGTGTTGTACAGAAAAAAAAAAAAAAAAAAAAAAGGAGTAGAGACGAGAGTCGTCATAGACTAATCACGAGAAGGGCAAGACGGACGAAATCAGTGTCTTATCTTTGCTTTCATCTTATCTCCGATAAAAGGTAAGTAAAGAGGAGCAACTGTCATACCCTAATTTCGTCCAGGGATTATTACTTGATGATATGGAACCTTTGATTGGCCGCTTCAAGATACTTGGCACCCTTTGTTGCATAATATGTGAAGTCCCGAGACGTGCCGGAAATCAAAAGGAAGCTGGCTTACGCGATCCGTGAAATTCTGTAATGTGATGGAGATCGAAAGGAGGTGTTTTTGCGCAATCCATGAGTTTCCGTAACTTCTTCGAAAGCTAAAAAAGAGTAAGCACATAATCTCTAAGGATTCGTAACCTTGCGGAAGGAAAATAAGTATCGTTACGAAATTCGTAAAGTTTCGTAACGTTACGGAAAAAAGAATTACCAAAAAAGGTAAAGGGGGGTGCATTTAGTAAAAAAGGGGGTACAAATAGCAATCAGGCCCACTTGGGCCTTCCAATTTCTTCTTCCAGAAGGCGGTTGCTTCTGGAGGAAGCAACCTTGCTCGCCTGGGCGAGTTGGGTGGCAAGCTCCTCCCCTATTTTGCTTTAAATAGGGGGAGGAATGAAGGGGGAAAGGGTTCAGCCTTCTTGCCACTTCTTATTCTCTCGAAATTGCTGAGGAAAATTGTTTCCGTGAAGAAAATCCAAGCCGAGGCGCTTCCGTAACATTTCCGTAACGTTTCCGTGAGTAATTACGCGAAGATTTTCAACTGTTCTTCGACATTCATCATTCGTTCTTCGTTTTCTTCAGTCTTCAACTGGTAAGTACTCCAAACCGAGTTTTTCAATTCATTCTATGTACCTGTGGTGGTCCACATTTTGTTTCATGTATTTTTATTCTCGTTTTCATTTACTTTCCGTACCCCCTTTTGACGTGCTTCAGTCATTTATTTAAGTCGTTCCTTGCCTAATCTAAAAATAAAATAAATTTCCACCGATCATTTGAATCGTATCATCCGTTAATTTCTGTTAAAATGAATTCCGACCATTCGGTCGTGCCGTAACCACGTTGGAAATAAAAAAAGAGGTAAAATAATAATATAATAAAAAAAATATCTTTTAGTAAAATGAAGCGCAAATCAATCGAACGTTTTCTCTTTGGGATTTCTCATTCTTAATTGAATTGATTAATAACTAAAGCGAAACTAAGGCTAAAATCAATTCGTCAAGTCAAGCTCGTCCACAAAAATCACTAAAAAAGGGGTTTGGAAGTTTATTACCTCAGTTTTTCCTTACCAAGTAAATGGATCATTCTTAAGGTCCAACGCCTTAAAATGATCACCTTTCAAGTAAAAAAAAATCGCTTGATTCACTCTTAAGAGAGAACTACGTAAGTCTGATTTCTTCAAATTGAGGATACATAGGAGCAAAAGCCCCGCTTTTGTCGACCTCAAAAAATAAAAAGAAATAAAAGTTAAGGTAACACAATTTCCACAATTCTAAAAAATAGGCTGTTGTCCTTTGAGACAAACGTGAGAGGTGCTAATACCTTCCTCAAACGTAAATACAACTCCTGAACTTAGAATTTTCATTTTGACCGGTTTCCTTCGATTTTTCCGACGTTTTCCACAAATAAACGTTGGTGGCGACTCCGCGCATTTTTTCTCCTTTGGAAAGCGCACCCGTGAGCCTCGCCTCGCTCGCCCGCAAAAGGGCACGTTGCGACACTCGCGAAGTCAACAGATTGGCTTAGCAAGAAGGTGAAAACAACACTTTTGCTAATTTGCCTAATTAACCTGAAATTGAGAGAAATTGATTATTAAACACACAAAACAAAAGTATAAATTATCTATTACCTATATTTAACATAAAGTACTTATAATATTATAAAACAACTATAAATTGGAGAAGTTTGATACAATATAAACAAGTTTTATACACAAAAGTTAGTCGTTTTCACCGACTAACACCAACGTCATAGAAAGTTTTGTTAAAACTTTATATGACGATTCTTAAAAATTCGTCTTAGCAAAGTTACACATTCTAAGACGATTCTCAGGAAAATAACTGTCTTAGAATGTGATCATATTCTAAGATGGTTGTCTAACAACTGTCTTAGAATATAATTTTTCAAACAAAAAAAATTAAAAATAATTTTAGTATTCTAAGACGGTTTTTTGAAAAATCGTCTTAGAATGTAAACCTTCTAAAACGGTTTTTCGAGAACCGTCTTAGAATGCCTTTTTAAAAAAAAATAAAAAAACCATACAACATATTCAATTCCTCTGTATTTTTTTTTGCTTCATAAATGACTTTGTGTATCAAAATTATGTATCAAGAATTAAAGAAAGACTAAAATTGTAATTTACCCCAAAAAAGAATAGGTAAAAATAAATGACATTGTTATTTAAAGCAAGGTACATAATTTATAATTGTGACTTTGAAATCTAAAGCAAGGTACGTAAACATGAATAATTAAATGAAAATGAAGAAAGAGATAGAATAAATGTAAACAATGAAACATAGACATTGCTAATCAACATGTAATGTCTAGAAACAATCACCCAAAATGTCTTTATCTGATTGCAACCTCTTGATCAATTATAATTTATAATTTTTATATACATATATCATCAAGGTGGAAAGACCAATGATAAATGAAGAATTTAGCATAAGTTGGGTGCAAAATAATAAGAATCTAACATTAAAATAGAATAAACATATAAGTGTACAATAAATGGATAATTAACATGCTCAACAAATATATGAACCTTATGCATGATCTGTACCTTGTTCTGTGCACTGTACACCATTTCCTTCACAACTATCAAGATTATGGGTCCAAACTTGAGCTAATACCTTATTCCTTAACACTAATTCACATTGTGTCTCAAGTTCCGTTCTTTTTAGAGCTACTTTAGTATTAACATTTTGAAGCAACATCTTGTACTTTACACTTACTTTTCAACCTCCTTTTCATAGTCAGATTGGAGTTGCAATATCTGTTTGACAAGGAAACAAAAAGTAAGCTGAAAGTAGAAGGGATCAGAATACAAATATGATAGTAATTAAAGGGTGGGGAAAGAAAGAAATGGATTGTTGCTCGCACCTTTTGCTCATGTATCTTGAAGGCTTCTTCTTTCTCCTTTTCAATTCTCTCCAATGCTAGCATATTGAATGAAGGATAATTAATTGAGGGGTCTAGTGATAAATCCAATGTTAGCATATTGAAATATTCAACTGCATATAACAGCATTAGCATTTGAAAAACCAAGGTCTTCATATTACCAATAAGTAAAAAAAGTTAACATGACTACTAATTGAGTGCATGTATACTTGCCTAGTAACTCCTAGCCCAACATTGTGAGGAAAAATGGTTGCCTTGTAGACATTATTGTAATCATTGAAAAATAGTTGTTGTTGTTCTTCTCCTCCACATATCATCACAATGGCTTTAGCATCCTCCCTCCACCTCTCAACCCCTTTCTCCCAACTCCACCCTACTCTCAAACCTAAACTCCATAACTTCTCCACAGATGAAATATTTAATAACATCCATCACAAATTAAATTAAACGATAAGCTAATTTTCATAATAATTATCCTTAAAATCATTAAATTTTTCATAGATCTTGTAATTTTCATCTGTGACATTTTTGTTCAAGATGAATATAATTATTATGGACAATACTAAAACTTTCTCTCGAAATGTCTACATATTTCAATTCAAAAATTCTTAAACATTAGTTAAATTGAAACAGCCTTCTATCAATTAATTAATCGGCCGATACTAAATAATATCTATCATTTTTTTGATTAATTGATAGTATATAAGTTGAAAATATATAATATTTAAAAGAATAAAAAAGAAGAAAATAAAATTAAAAATTTACAATTTATTAAGACTAAAAGTTTAATTAGATTTTTTTAGAACAATATAGTTTTTTTAAAAATAAAAAATAAATTAGATAAATAAATGATCAATTATATTTTATTTAAATTATGAAGTTAATTAAATTTTGGGAAAGGCCACTATGTAGTAATCAGCAGCACTTTGGTTTGTTGTGACAAGAATTGAGTAGGACGGGCCAAAGGACGTTTGTGTTTAGACAGTACTCACGGTATAAATACTTGCCAAAGGATAATCAATAGAGTGAATTTCTCTACCGCACAACTATAATACCATATTGAATTTTTAAATGGAATCTATAAAACAAAAATAGATCATGTGCAAGTTTTGTGTCAATCTCTCTCATGATGGATATTAAATAAGTGGGGCCCTATAAAAATTAATAAGGTGAAAGACACATACAAAACTTGTACATGACCTATTATGTCCATAAGAATACATGAATGAGAAAAGGTCACTGCTTCTATATTTATTACATTTGAATTTATCTAATATAAAGGAATGAATTGTCTAATAAAATACTAAAAATATTCCAAATCTTAAAAAGCATATACAAAATTGATTTTCAACTTTACAAATTATGAAATAGCAGCTCTTTAAATTTCTAAACAATATGATCCATAACACAATTTGCAAGTTCATTTTTCACATTAGAAACAATTCAACAAGTGAAAGTAAAGTCACAATTTGAAAGTACAAGGTATGTGAAACGTATTGAACATATGGGCTTGCATTCTCCATATATTTTATTTAATATGCATAGCCATGTCTATAACATTTTCTTTATAAAAAATAATGAATTGCATTCTGTACAGGCTTACCACAGACCTACCACCCACTACCTCCTCAAAAAAAAAGACAAAAGTTCCTTAACCTTGGAATTTGCTACAACGAATCAAGCTTTTAACTCCAAGTTAAATGGGATTCTGGAATAAAATATACCTTTCCAAGTTGATCAAATCCATCAAGTTGATTAAGCAGCTCCATTAGCATTCTCTGAATCTCACGATCTGCACTTGTTCCCTCACAGAAACGGAGACCTCCAATGGCATCAATCTCATCCATAAAAATGATGCACGACTAATCAAGAAAAGTATAGATTTAGAACATCTTTAAATTAGTATGTGTAAACCTATAGGAAGACAATTTCACACAAGTATCTCACCTGGTGATCACGTGCATAACCAAACATCTCTCTGATTAACCTGGCACTTTCTCCAATGTACTTGTCAATTATGGCACTGGAAACAACCTACATCAGAATAAAGGGAAGTTAGCATAAAATTGACAATGTACTTGTCAATTTTACAACGAAGAAGACTTCAAAGCACACAGAATTTATAAAAAAAAAAACATAATCTGACCTTTAGGAAGTTAGCATCTATATTACTGGCAATAGCCCGGCTAACAATGTTTTACCAGTACCAGGAGGCCCGTAAAGGAGAACACCCTAAAAATTAGAATTGAAAAGATTTTGATTAAATGTAAAATTCAAAAGTACAACTATTACAAGTAAGCTTCCACTAGAAAAACATGTAGGAAAAATGACATAACAAAGCTACTAAAAATCTAAAACATAGATTAACACTAACAGAAGTCAGAGACTAGAAAGAGCAGTGAAAGGGTAAATCACCTTTGGAGGTTTAATTCCAAATTGAAGAAAGAGCTCAGGATTCATCAGAGGTAGTTCAATTGACTCCCTTAATTCCCTGATTTGATCAGATAAGCCACTAACAGTTGAATAGAGCTGATATAGAAGAAAACTGATAAATTGTATAGCCTTTTGAAACGTGAACACTCAGTATCGATACACATACAAATTTGAATAACATTTTGAATAATATTTGAATTTACTAATAGATATGACAGGAGCGGGTCCCCATAAATCACAATGTATTTTTTCAAAGATAAAAGAACTAGAGTGTTCGGAAGAAGAGAAATGCAATTTAGTAAGTTTTCCCAATTGACAACTATCACAAAGATGTTCAGATTTCAAGGTTCCAACTACATCAATTAATCCTTTGTTCTTTAGTAATTGTAAAGACTTTATTTGAGGATGTCCTAGATGTTGATGCCAAATGTTTGCTGATCCGAATTTGAAACGATTAGAAAAATATGATTCTGGCATAGGGGAGAGAACATAGAAGTCACCCTTGTGCCTCCCGGTGATAATCGGTTTCCCTGTTTCTCGTTCCTTAACACAAAAATCAGCATTAGAAAACTCACAATTAACAGGAAATTGTTTTGTTAGTTGGCTTATAGAAAGCAATTTTTTTGTTAAATCAGGGATAAGTAAGACATCATGAAGAGGTAGATTAATATTTTTTTGCTTAATGAATGTGTCTCCAATACCATGAATTAGGAGAGAAGAACCATCAACAATAAGCACAGAGTATGTACCTGAATATTGTTGGATATTACTCAATATACTAGCTTTACCTGTCATGTGATTAGAGGCCCCGGTGTCAGAGGTCCATTTTGTTTCAGCAATTGTGTTGTCTAAGGTAAGGGCTGCAAGTGCTTGAGGTATATCATCAGATTGAGTTGGTTTCTTGGACACCCACCAACATATCTTTGCTATATGGCCCATTTTATCACAATATTGACATTTTGCATTCCGATACTATTCTTGTTCTGCAAGAGTCATACGAAGTTGTCCTGGTGGTGGAGGACGTCTCTGTTGTGTGCTCATAAGGGTTTGGCTTTTATTTTGATTCCTGGGTTATTGAACCTGAAATCCTCTCCCAGTTGACATTAAGGTTTGAGAATTCCCTTGATGTTGAGAGGAAAACTGATAAGATCGGTTTTGTTTGCCATAGAAAGCCACTTGCGGAGTGGAAGAGTTATGCGCATTGGAATGATTGGAGAACCAATTGCGACGTTGATCATGGCTTTAGAGTTGTGAGATTAACTCATAGTATGATGGCCTTGGAGGTTTTAGCATGGTTGTTGTGAATGTTTCATACTCATGCCCGAGGCTTGTGAGGAGATAGAAAACTTTCTCTTTGTCAGGGACAGGTTTCCCAATTGCAGCAAGGTTGTTGCATAAACCTTTGAAAATGCGGATGTGTTCACCATTACTTTGATCATCTTCCTTGTGGATGTATGTGATCTATTGACGGAGTGTGAATCCACGTTCTTGCGAGTCTTCCGCATATGAATATTTAAGTGTAGTCCAAATAGGATGGGCAGTGTCTAAGCCAACAATGAGTCCAAGTGCTTCCTCAGAGAGTGTTCCAATTATCCACCCTCGAAGAAGACAATCTGTCTTGCGCCAAGCAATGAATTCGTCAGTTAATTTTGGAACAAAATTTTTTGTGTTTGTTGTGTCATTGGAATTTGGTGTGGTGTATTGAGGGGGGGGGGGGGGGGCTGGATCATCATTCGTAAGATGACTAATCGAGGTCGTACCCGAATCAAATAAACATTAAAAATGCAGTATCTAGGAAGTGATCCTAGGTCGTCTCACAACGAGCAATGGTCAACCAAACGTTCATAACATATAGTAATAAAAAAGTAATGAATTGGGGGGTTTGTTTGTTTTTGTAAATTAAACAGCGAGCGATTTTTAATTAGAAAATATCAAAATTAAAATCATGTTGTTTCCCTTTGATTCACAAGCAAGTCTCTTATCCTAGGTTACGAGAATTTATCCTTTATCAGTTCAACCATTTAATCCAACCCTAAATTAAATTACTAAGCGAAATTTAACATAAGGCATTAATTATGTGATTAAGCAACACATACACCAATTAATCATGAATGAAACAGATCATTAAGCATGGACGTAAATTAAGCGCAGAGACAATTAATCAAGCACTAAGCATGCATGGATTAATAGCAACAAATATAGAGTAATTGGTGAAAAGGAAAAACTTATCAGAATTCAATAGAAATAATAAAACCTCAAAGAGAGTTGTGCTTGATCCTCAAGGGAAAACAACGCTGGAGACTTAGCCTTCCATTAATCAGTAGAAACGAAATTGTAGATTGAAGTAGAAAACAAAATTTTATTGCTACGTGAATAGTAAAAATTGGAATTGCAAAACCTAAAATTATTCTTTCTCCCTAAAACGAAAAAGACTAAAACGAAAAAAAGGAGAGAGAGGAGGAGAGAGCCTAAAACTAGAACCTTGGTGCTGTTATATAGTTCTCATCCCCAAAGCTTACAAATCTTTTTTAAGTCCAAGCCCATAAATAAAATAAAATCTAGATAAGATAAGATAAGATAAGACAAAATCTAGATGAAATAAAATCTAGATAAGATAAGATTTGGTAGAATAAAATTGTCTGCTCTCTTCAAGTCCATGCCCAATTCCAGATTCAAGCCCAATTGCTTATAATTCTCCTGAAATTAAATTATAAACACAAAATTAGTCTAGTAGGCCCAATTGATAAAACTGCATAATTAAATTGACAATTAAGGCTAATCAGTAATTAAAATGGTGACAAAAAGGGTTAAGAAATAGGAGAAAACGATGACACATCAAATCCCCTCACACTTAGCCTTTTGCACTCCTGGGCAAAATAAAAAAAAATAAAAAAAAGCAAGGGACAAATCCAGAGACATTAAAGAGAAACAAATAGACACAACAACAATTACATATTTCTCAATAAATCTCAAGGAATGAAAAGAATGGGTAACATCCAACACGTAAAGAGTTAAAGAGTCAAGGCCGTCATGAAAATCATCCAAGCATCTCAAATATGGAAAAATAGTCAATCAGCTCAAGAATGAAAAGGGATAGAGCCTCACAAGATATGCACTTTATCTCTCAAGTGTCTAGGCTACTGTTTACTCTCAGAGCACCCATGAAAACAAACACCACATAGACTTGGCAAAACTCTAAAATTGACAACCACATCATAAGCACATGCACATGAGGATCAAAAGGTCTTTTAAGTTTGTAATGGGGCCAAGGACAAGGTAGATGAAAGTATGGGCTAGTAGCTAAAACCCAAAGGAATAGAGGAGCAATGGGGAATAAGTGGGAAGTACGAAAAAGTAATAAACCCCAAAACCAAAATTACAAATTAAGCCTTAGAAAATAAACCCGAAACAAAATCAACCAAGTCTTCAACCAATCCAAGTCTTCAAATCAAGATCTCATTTATTCAACTTCATTATATATATATATATATATATATATATATATATATATATATATATATATATATATATATTGTTTTTTTTGTTTTTTTGTTTTTTTGTTTTTTTATTTTTTTTCTTGAACGTGGACAGTAGCATTTGAAAGCAATTGAAAAAATAAAGCAACAATTAGGCAATATATGTATACATCATCAAGCATGGCCAATAAAAGCATATCATCCAATGAAACATACCCCCCCCCCCCCCCCTCACACTTATTCCCAAAACAATTTCAAAGCTCCAAAATTCCTTAAGGGTAGGGTGAAATCATGGTTTTTCACTTAAGGCTTGTAATGAGCTTCAAAACAAAGAAAGGGGAACATAGGCTCAAAGGGGCTATCAAAGGAATTAATTCAAGGTAGGCTAATTTGGCTAGAGGCTTATAAGAATAAAATGCCTAAATCATCTTCCAACATGCATGTGAAGCAAGAAGTATCAACAAGAGTCAAGCCAAGGCTATTGTGCAAGCAATAAATCGGGCAAAACACTCCGAATAAAATAGATGATGATGGCTCAAATTTTCACCAAGGGTAAATCTATCACCTTCAATTCGAACTTTCAAAACTAACTTGACATGCAGAGAAAAACAAGGATTTCAATTCACAAAATGCCAAGAAACTCCTATTTCAAAAACAATTACCCATTACCTGTACATAACCTACAATTCAAAGAGAACATGCAGTGTTGTACACAAAACATAAAACCAAAATAACAAAATTAACCTAGAAAACCTAACAAAATTAAACTAGAATACCCAACAAAATTAAAGAACAATCTTCTCCCCCCCCCCCCCCCTCACACTTAAACAACACATTGTCCTCAATGTAGCACAATCATAAGATCAAGAACAATCAAAGCAATCAATAAATTTGGACAAGTGCAATAAAAGTAAGGAAGGAGACAGAAAAAGAAAAGTCCCTAAGTCGTGGCGGAAGAGAAGTAGGGTGAAGTAAGGAGGTCTCTTCCACCACTACATCCACTAAGGAGGGATTTGTGAGGAATGGTTTCAGCCGGTGTCCACTTTGACCTCAACTTACCACTCATGAGTCCGAGCCTAGAGTTATACAATAAAGCTTTCTATCCAACCATGAAGTCCTTCTTAGCTATCAAGCTGTCATGGAACTTCTTGGTCTTCTCCTTGTAGAATTTGGAATTCTCATAGGTTTCTAAACGAATCTCATCTAACTCACTTAGTTGCAACTTCCTTTCCTTTCCAGCCTGATCAATAGAGAAGTTGCAGGTCATTACAGCCCAGTAGGCTTTGTGCTCTATCTCTACAGGAAGATTACATGCCTTGCCAAAGACAACCCGATAAGGAGACATTCCTATAGGTGCTTTGTAGGCAGTCCTATGCGCCCAAAGAGCATCATCTAGCCTGGTGCTCCAATCCTTTCTGTTCAGCTGCACAATCTTCTCCAAGATCCTTTTTATCTTCCTGTTTGAAATCTCAGCCTGCCCATTAGTTTGGGGGTGGTAAGGTGTGGAAATTCTGTGCATGACCCCATACTTTTTGAGCAAGGCATACATGGATCTGTTACAAAAATGGGTGCCTTGATCACTAACGATGGCTCTAGGAACTCCAAACCTGCAAAACAGATTAGATCTAACAAAATCCACAACGACCTTAGTGATGTGCCTTTATTTTCTCCTATTTCTTAACCCTTTTTGCACCATTTTAATTACTAATTAGTCTTAATCATCAAATTAATTATGCAGTTTTATCATTTGGGCCTACGGGATTAATTTTGTGTTTTTAATTTAATTTCAGAAGAATTATAAGCAATTGGGCTTGAATCCAGAATTGGGCTTGGACTTGAAGAGAGCAGACAATTTTATCAAATCTTATCTTATCTAGATTTTATCTAATCTAGACATTATTTCATCTAGATCTTATCTTATTTAGATTTTATTTTATCTAGATTTTATTTTATCAAATCTTATCTTATATTGTCTAGATTTTATTTTATTTATGGGCTTGGACTTAAAACAGATTTGTAAGCTTTGGGGTTGAAAATATATAACAGCACCAAGGCTCTAGTTGGAGCTCTCCTCTTTGGTTTTTAGTTTTAGGCTTCTCTTCTTCTTTTGGACACTTTTTCATTTTGCAATTCCAGTTATTACTTTTCGTTTTAGCAATAAAATTTCATTCTCTATTGATTAATGGAAGGCTAAGTCTCCAGTGTTGTTTTCTCTTGAGGATCAAGCACAGCTCTCTTTGAGGTTATATTATTACTATTAAATTCTACTTAGTTTTTCCTATTCACCAATTACTCTGTATTTGTTGCTATTAATTCATGCATGCTTAGTGTTTGATTAATTGTCTCTGCACTTAATTTACGTTCATGCTTAATGATCGTTCATGATTAATTGGTGTATGTGTTGCTTAATCACATAATGAATGCCTTATGTTAAATTTCGCTTAGTAATTTAATTTAGGGTTGGATTAAGTGGTTGAACTGATAAAGGATAAACTCTCGTAACTTAGGATAAGAGACTTGCTTGTGAATCAAGGGGAAGCAATGTGTTTTAATTCTGCTATTTTCGAATTCACATCTATTCGTTGTTTAATTTACAAAAGCAAACAACCCCCCCCCCCAATTAGTTATTATTTTCCTACTATCTGTTATGAACATTTGGTTTATCATTGCTCGTTGGGAAACGACCTAGGATCACTTCCTGGTTACTGCATTTTAATGTTTATTTGATTCGGGTACGGCCTCGATCAAATTTGGCACCGTTGCCGAGGAGCAATATCCAAAGGTTCATAATAGCTAGTGATTCGTGTTTTATGTTTAGTTGTTTTAAGTTTTCGTGTTGTGTTAGTGTTGTTTAGTGTCGTTTAGTGTCTTGTTATTTTGTTTTAGTTTTTTTGTTCAGCGCTTTCCCTGTTAAAGTTTTTGTGTTTTGCTGTGAATAGTGTTTTGCGACGGATTTAGCGACCACTTTTGCTGATATGGAAAACAAAGTAGTAGTGCAAATCCCTTAGCGACTGAATTAGTGACTACTGCTAACAATTTAATTGACGATTTTTGTTTTGATAGTTAGGGTTGTTATTTTTGGCTGAATTTTGGTGTGGTAGGTTCTTTTGACTCATATTTTCAGTGAAAAATACCAAGAACACTTGGTGTGGCCAGATTTGAGAGATTCAAAAAAATTTGAGAACTTGTGTTTACCAAAACTTCAAACGGCCATAACTTTTGCTCCGGGTATCAGAATGACTATTATTATATATGTATTTGGGGTAGAAAAAAATTTCCCATACTGTGGCAATTGGCCAAGGGCCAGCTGAGGTCTCTAGCTATCCATAATTGCCTGTTTACTAGTTTTTTTTTATTTTTCAAGTTTTATTGTTTTATTTTTCTAAATTTTCCTTAGGTAGTTTCCATAGTTAGACTTTGAATTTTAGCCTGAAAAGTTTTGTGCCATCTTTTCATGATTTTAGGGTGTTGCTCACAAAATTTCAAGTCATTTGGATATCATTTGAGGGTAGTTGTAGTTCAAACCTACACAGTTACTTGCATAAGAAGGCAACTAGTTGTGCATGCTGAATGTAGTGTATGACTAGAGGCAATCCATCTGACTTACAACCCTTTGATCCTGAGATAGATAGGACATTTCATAGATTAGTTAGGCATCATATTGTACCTTTTGAGCATCCTGAGCATTCTGTTATTGGTGAGTCTGAGCATTTTGTGGTTGGTAATTTTGAACATCCTAATTTTGAGCATTACAGTTTTGAACATTTTGATTTTGAACATTCTGAGAACATGGCACAACCTCCACCCTGTGAGAGGACTCTAAGGGAAATGGCTGCACCTGATTTCACCTACGAAAGCTTATGCATCCAATACCATGATGAGGATGTCACATATGTTCTTAAAACTGGACTAATCCATTTGCTTCCAAAGTTTCATGGCCTTGCCGGTGAAGACCCACACAAACATCTGAAAGAATTCCATATTGTCTGCTCCACCATGAAACCCCCAAATGTCCAGGAGGATCACATATTTCCGAAGGCTTTTCCTCATTCTTTAGAGGGAGTGGCAAAGGACTGGCTATATTACCTTGCTCCAAGGTCCATCACAAGCTGGGATGACCTCAAGAGAGTATTCTTAGAAAAAAATTTCCCTGCTTCTAGGACCACGGCCATCAGAAAGGATATTTCAGGCATTAGGCAACTCAGTGGAGAGAGCCTATATGAATACTGGGAGAGATTTAAAAAACTATGTGCCAGTTGTCCTCACCACCATATTTCTGAGCAGCTTCTTCTCTAATATTTTTATGAAGGACTCAGTAACATGGAGAGGAGTATGATAGATGCTGCCAGTGGTGGAGCTCTTGGAGACATGACCCCTGCTGAAGCCAGAAATTTAATTGAGAAGATGGCTTCTAACTCCCAGCAATTTAGTGCTAGAAATTATGCTATTGTCATTAGAGGAGTGCATGAAGTAGTCACGAATTCATCTTCATCAGCCGAGACTAAGAAGCTTGAAGGTAAACTAGATGCCTTGGTTAACCTAGTAACCCAACTGGCCATGAATCAAAAATCTACACCTGTCGCCAGACTCTGTGGTTTATGCTCCTCTACCGACCACCACGCGGACCTTTGCCCTTCTGTGCAACAATCTGAAGCAATTGAACAGCCTGAAGCTTATGCTGCAAACATCTACAATAGACCTTCTCAACCTCAATAGCAAAATCAGCCCAATAGAATAATTATGACCTCTCCAGCAACAGGTACAATCCCGGGTGGAGGAATCATCCCAACCTTAGATGGTCGAATCCTTCACAACAGCAACAACAACAACAACAGCCTTATTTTCATAATTTTGTTGGCCCAAGCAGACCATACGTTCCTCCACCAATCCAGCAGCAACAACAACAGTAACAGCCCCAGAAACAGCAAATAGTTGAGGCTCCTCTGCAACCTTCCCTTGAAGAACTTGAGAGGCAAATGACTATGCAAAACATATAATTTCAACAAGAGACTAGAGTCTCCATTCAGAGCTTAACTAATCAAATGGGACAATTGGCTACACAGTTAAATCAACAGCAATCCCAGAATTCTGACAGATTACCTTTTCAATCTGTCCAGAATCCCAAAAATGTGAGTGTCATTACATTGAGGTCGGGAAAGCAATGTCAAGGACCTCAACCAGTAGCATCTTCCTCATCCGCAAATGAACCTGCCCAACTTCACTCAACTCCAGAAAAAGATGATGACAAAAATTTAAAGAGTAAGTTACCTAACAATTTCTATGCAGGTGAATCTTCCAATGGTAATTCTGATTTACAGAAACAACATATCCCTCTTCCATTCCCTCCAAGTGCAATTTCCAACAAAAAAATGGAAGAGGCAGAGAAGGAGATACTGGAAACATTTAGAAAAGTAGAGGTAAACATACCTCTACTAGATGCAATAAAGAAAATTCCAAGATATGCTAAATTCTTGAAGGAGCTATGCAGTAATAAGCAAAAGCTTAAAGGAAGTGAAAGAATTAGCATGGGCAGAAATGTCTCCGCATTGATTGGTAAATTTGTCCCCCAAATCCCTAAAAAATGTAAAGATCCAGGTACATTCAGCATACCTTGTATCATAGGGAACAATAAGTTTGACAATGCCATGCTAGATTTAGGAGCTTCTGTTAGTGTTATGCCTCTGTCTATTTTTAATTCTCTATCTCTTGGTCCTTTGCAATCAACTGATGTGGTAATTCATTTAGCTAATAAAAGTGTTGCCTATCCTGCTGGTTTCATAGAGGATGTCTTAGTTAGAGTTGGTGAACTGATTTTCCCTGTTGATTTTTATATTTTGAATATGGAGGAGGGATTTTCTAAAGGATCAGTTCCCATCATTCTAGGCAGACCTTTTATGAAAACTGCTAGAACTAAGATAGATGTATATGCAGGCACACTATCTATGGAGTTTGGTGATATAACTGTTCATTTTAATATTCTTGATGCTATAAAACACTCATCTGAAGATCTTTCTGTATTTCGTGTTGAAATAATTGACCATATTATTGATGAATACATGACTGATCTTCGTTCTAATCTGTATGTCTGTCACTCTTCATGCATTAAATCTGAATTTGTACTTGATCATATGTCTGAATTTGATGCTGAGAGTGACTCTAAATTTGATATTGATTACATGTCTGGTGATGTTTTACCTCTTGAGATTGATTTTATAGAGTCAGATAGAACTAACCTGTTTCAGGAAGTACACATACCTCTGACTTTCTTTATGAGGTACAGGCTGAGAAACCATCTCTTTCTACCACTATCCAGTCACCCACACCAAAATTGAAGCCTCTGCCATCAAATTTAAAATATGCTTACTTGGATGATAGCAAAAGTTTTCCAGTAATTATATTTGCCTCCCTTGTTGATGAGCAAGAGGAGAAGTTGTTATCAGTTCTCAATAAGCATAAGAAGGCTATAGGCTGGACCCTGGCGGACATTCCTGGTATTAGCCCATCCACATGTATGCATCGGATAAATTTAGAGGATGGGGCTAAACCAATAAGACAACCACAGAGAAGACTCAAACCGGTAATTCTTGATGTAGTGAAGAAGGAGGTAACCAAGCTTTTGCAAGCTGGAATCATTTATCCTATCTCCGACAGCCAATGGGTGAGTCCCGTCCAGGTAGTCCCGAAGAAAACCGGCCTCATCGTGATCAAAAATGAGAAGGAGGAGTTGATTCCTACTCGGGTGCAGAACAGTTGGAGAGTCTGCATCGACTATAGGAGGCTGAACCAGGTTACCAAAAAGGACCATTTTTCCCTGTCATTCATTGATCAAATGCTTGAACGTCTGGCAGCTCTAAAGTACTTATTGAAGAAGGCTGATTCAAAGCCTAGATTGATCCGATGGATGCTCTGGCTCCAAGAGTTTAACTTGGAGATCCGTGATAGGAGTGGAGCACAAAATTTAGTTGCTGATCATATGAGTCAGATCGAACGTGTGTGTGATGAGGATTCACCCATTCGGGATGATTTCCCGGATGATCATTTGTATATATTGTATAGTATTTCTAATTCTCTTTCTACTCCTTGGTTTGCTAACATTGTCAATTATTTAGTTGCTTATGTTTTTCCTCCCTTAGCATCTAAGGCTCAAAAAGATAAAATTAAAAGTGATGCTAAGCATTTTATTTGGGATGACCCCTACTTGTGGAAATTGTGCAGTGATCAGGTCATTAGATGATGCATTCCAGATCATGAGACTGACTCAGTCCTGCAGTTTTGTCATTCTTCCGCACCGGGAGGTCATCTGGGTGTTCAAAGGATAGCTTGCAAAGTGCTTGACTGTGGCTTTTATTAGCCCACCATCTTTAAAGATGCGTGGAAGATTTATAGCACTTGTGAGCAGTGTCACAGAGTAGGAAGTGCACTTACATGGCGACAACAAATGCCTCAACAACCTATGCTATTCTGTGAGGTGTTTGATGTCTAGGGCATAGATTTCATGGGCCCTTTTCCTGTCTCTTTTGATTATGTTTACATTCTCCTTGCAGTTGATTATGCTTCAAAATGGGTGGAAGCCAAGCCCACTAGAACTAATGATGCTAAGGTTGTTGCAGATTTTGTCAGATCTAATTTGTTTTGCAGGTTTGGAGTACCTAAAGCAATCGTTAGTGATCAAGGAACCCATTTTTGCAACGAATCAATGCATGCCTTGCTTAAAAAGTATGGGGTTGTACATAGGGTATCCACACCATACCACCCGCAAACCAATGGACAGGCAGAAATTTCTAACAGGGAGATCAAGAGAATTTTAGAGAAGATTGTGTAGCCAAGCAGGAAAGATTGGAGAAACAGGCTTGATGATGCTCTTTGGGCACATAGGACTGCCTGCAAAGCACCCATAGGAATGTCTCCTTATCGGGTTGTCTTTGGAAAGGCATGTCATCTTCCAGTGGAGATTGAGCACAAAGCATATTGGGCAGTGAAGACCTGCAACTTCTCTATGGATCAAGCTGGTGAGGAAAGAAAGTTGCAACTGAGTGAGTTAGATGAGATCCGCCTAGAAGCCTGCGAGAATGCCAAGTTCTACAAAGAAAAGACCAAGAAGTTCCATGATAGCATGATAATTAAGAAGGACTTCATGGTTGGGCAAAAAGTGTTATTGTATAATTCTAAGCTTGGACTCATGAGTGGTAAGTTGAGGTCTAAGTGGATTGGTCCTTTTGTTGTTACTAATGTTTTTCCTTATGGTACAGTTGAGATCAAAAGCAACTCCACAAACAAGAGCTTCAAGGTCAATGGACACCGACTTAAGCCATTTCTCACAAACCATTCTTTAGTGGACGTAGTGGTGGAAGAGACTTCCTTACTCCACCCTACTCTTCCTCCACCATGACTTAGGAAGTTTTTCTTTTCCTATCTCCTCCTTTATTTTTATTACATTTGTCCGATTCTATTTGATGGTTTAATTGCCTTTAATCTTTTAATTGTGCTACATTGAGGACAATGTGTTGTTTAAGTATGGGGGGAGTGTTCTTTGGTTTTGCTAGTTTTGTTGGATTTGTTAATTTTGTTAGTTTTGTTGGGTTTCTAGTTTAATATTTTAGGTCAATTTTGTTTGCATGTACAACTTTGCATGTTTTTCTTTGAATTATAGGATATGTTCAAGTAATGGGTAATTGTTTTGAAAATAAAAGTCTCTTGACATTTTGTGATTTGAAATCCTTGTTTTTCCTCTACATGTCATGATAGTTTTGAAAGCTCAATTTGAAAGTGATAAGTTTACCTTTGTGAGAATTTGAGCCATCCATCATCATAATCATTTGGTGTGTTTTTCCCCATTGATTGTTTGCACAATAGCCTTGGCTTGATTCTTGTTGATGCTTCCTAATTCACATGCATATTTGGAAATGATTTAGGCAATTTTGTTCTTATAAGCCTCTAGCCAAATGGACTTACCTTGAATTAATTCCTTTGATAGCCCTTTTGAGCCTTGTTTCCCTTTTCTTGTTTTGAAGCTCATTACAAGCCTTAAGTGAAAAACCATGATCTCACCTTAACCTTAAGGAATTTTGGAGCTTTGGAATTGTTTTGGGAATAAGTGTGGGGGGGTTTTGTTGGATAACATGTTTTGTTGGCTATGCTTCATGATGTATTTTTAGGCCATATTGATGTACATTGTATATGGGTTAAATGTTGGACATGCTGCCGAATGATATGCTAGTTCTCAAATGCTACCGTTCTTCAAAAAAAAATTGCAAAAAAAAAAAATCAAGTTGAATCAATTTGAAAAAAAAAGAAAAAGAAAAGCAATAAAGTTGAGTGAATAAGATCTTAAATGGAAAAAGAATGACGACTCTTGGCTCTACTCTTGGCATTTAAAATTTTATCTTTAGGTTTTCTTATTTTTTTTCTTAATATGCACTTATTCCCCATTACTCCTCTATTCCTTTGGGATTTAGCTACTTATTCCATATTTTTCCCTACCTTGTCCTTGGCCCTATTACAACCTTAAAAGACCTTTTGATCCTCATGTGCTTGTGTTTATAGGTTGATTGTCAATTTTAGAATCTTGCCAAGTTTATGTGGTGTTGGTTTTCATGGGTGCTTTGAGGGTAAATAGTAGCCTAGACACTTGAGAGATAGAGTGTATATTTTGTGAGGTTTTATCACTTTTCATTCTTGAGCTGATTAACTATTTTGCCATGATTGGGTTACTTGGATGATTTTCACGAATGTCTTGACTCTTTGGATCTCTTCATGTTAGATGTTACCCATTCCTTTCATTCCTTGATGTTCATTGAGAAATATGTAAATATCTTTGTTTGTCTCTCTTTGATACCCTTGGATTTTGTTCTTTGTTTCATTTTGCCTAGGAGTGCAAAAGGCTAAGTATGGGGGGTTTTGATGTGCCATTATTTTTTCCTATTTCTTAACCCTTTTTGCACCATTTTAATTACTGATTAGTCTTAATTGTCAAATTAATTATGCAGTTTTATCATTTGGGCATATTGGACTAACTTTGTGTTTTTAATTTAATTTCAGGAGAATTATAAGCAATTGGGCTTGAATCCAGAATTGGGCTTGGACTTGAAGAGAGCAGACAATTTTATCAAATCTTATCTTATCTAGATCAAATCTTATCTTATCTAGATTTTATTTAATCTACATATTATTTCATCTAGATCTTATCTTATCTTATCTTATTTAGATTTTATTTCATCAAATCTTATCTTATCTTGTCTAGATTTTATTTTATTTATGGGTTTGGACATAAAACAGATTTGTAAGCTTTGGGGCTGAAAATATATAGCAGCACCAAGGCTCTAGTTTTAGCTCTCTCCTTTTTCGTTTTTAGTTTAGGCTTCTCTTCTGCTTTTAGACACTTTTTCGTTTTGCAATTCCAGTTTTTACTTTTCGTTTTAGCAATAAAATTTCGTTCTCTATTGATTAATGGAAGGCTAAGTCTCCAGCGTTGTTTTCTTTTGAGGATCAAGCACAGTTCTCTTTGAGGTTCTATTATTACTATTAAATTCTGATAAGTTTTTCCTCTTCACCAATTACTCTGTATTTGTTGCTATTAATTCATGCATGCTTAGTGCTTGATTAATTGTCTTTGCGCTTAATTTACGTTCATGCTTAATGATCATTCATGATTAATTGGTGTATGTGTTGCTTAATCACATAATGAATGTCTGATTTTAAATTTTGCTTAGTAATTTAATTTAGGGTTGGATTAAGTGGTTGAGCTGATAAAGGATAAACTTTTGTAACCTAGGATAAGAGACTTGCTTGTGAATCAAGGGGAAGCAACGTGTTTTAATTCTGATATTTTCTAATTCAATTTTACTCGATGTTTAATTTATAAAAACAAACAAACCCCCCCCCCCCCAATTTGTTACTGTTTTATTACTATCTGTTATGAATGTTTGGTTGATCATTGCTCGTTGGGAGACGACCTAGGATCACTTCCTAGATACTGCATTTTTAATGTTTATTTGATTCGGGTACGGCCTTGATCAACCATTTTATTATGCTTTGATCAATTGTCGATGTTACACTTGTATGTAATTGAGTATTGATCAATCATCAATCTTTCACTAGCTAGGATCTTATTGAGCACTAACCAATCATTAATGTTACACTTCGACCTTTGTCAATCACTTGTGCTAAAAAAATTATTAGTGTAACACTTTAACCTAGTTGGGTCTTAGTCAATCATTAATATTACAATTAGGTCGAATTGTGCTTTATTATTTAAAAAACCAACTAAACCAAAGTGAAGTAGCGGGTTTGTGGTAAATAAGTAAAGCATCATGTGAAGAGAAAACTAGCATGAAATTTTAGACATTTAAATCAATTTAATATAAACTAATATAATCCTAAAACTAACATAAATTTAAAATTAAGAGTTGTATATCATTATGTAAAAAAAATTAAAAATTATTTATATATTGAATTTCTTAAATTATGATAATAAATATTGTTTAAAAACAATTAAATGTTAAGTTATTAATTTAACTATAGCAAATATAAATATCTAATTTTATATTTTTAAAGTTTATGATTAACAATATTTTTAATTTATATTATCAATTTTACATATTTATTTATTTTTCTACATAGCAAATTTTATTTTAGATAATTTCCAATTTTTAGGTCAATTAGCGACCAAACATGCGGTCCCAATTTTACATTAATATATAATAATTTTCAGTCACAAATATATAATTATGTTCAATCACAACTCCAGTCTCTAATATATGATTATGTTCAGTCCCAATTTCAGTTGCTAAATGGATGGCCAAAATCTTAATGAAACAGATTGAGATGGATTTAGCGATTCTAATTTAGATCGAGATAATATCCGCTACTAATTGGTGGCTATACGTTTTATAATGACCAAATGCTCATTATTATAGCAACCACGATTGTTAAGTCGGTAAATTCAGTGATTATTTTGCATTTTCTGGTAGTGAGTAGTTTGAGAAAGCAATAAAATATTTGTTTTATTGGCCCAATTAAAAATAGGGTTAACTATGTTTTTAGGTCCAAAATATTTTCAAATTTATATTTTTAATCCTTGAACTTTTATTTGATTAGTCAAAGTCTCTTAACATTTTTTTTAAGTTTAAGTTCCTACTGCAAATATCACTCTCAAATGATAATGTGGCATTAGTTTTAGTAGTGTTATTAAATTTTATTTTATCTCGTTTAATTTTCTGATGGTTTTTAAATGTCAGAAAATGCTTGAGGCTTATTTTAGGACTACATAATTTTCGAAAGGTTTTATTTCATTTTCATAAATAATTTTGAATGGCTTCTTCACTCTAACAAATTGATGAATCCCTATGTAGTTATATTTACTGCAAATATATATCCTCAATAAGCCTTTGATCCTTTTTCACAATTTGTTGCTTAACGTAGTTAACATTAAAAGGGAAAAATTCCCACTTTCAATTAGATCTGAGAAAAAACTTGGAAATTGGAAACAAACCAAAAACCTACCTACTCTTGTTCACCAGCCATATCTAAAAATAAAAATTCAGAAAAAAAATTGTGACAGTGACACCAAAACCCATTCAAATCCATAAGAATTGAATCTTTTTTTACTCCACAAATCACAACGTAAAAGAAGTTAGGAGGTGGTGGGGCGCACGAGTAAAAAAAAAAGTGGGATGATCATAACAAACCCTTGCAGCGTCATTGATCATTGATTTGTGGGCTTGTGCGGGTTTCCTGAATCTAGAAGGTGGTGTTGGGGCAATCTTTGACGAGTCTCGAGCTGCCTCTGCACAAGCCAATGCATGAACGATGACACATAATACACCATATCTATGACGACGTCAAAGGGGCTCAGAAGTAGCAAGATGTCACAGGAAGGGATTCTTCGAGTAAGAAAAATGGCTTTTGCGTGCACCCCAATATCTCCTTGACCGCGTCGACATCTTTGTCATCAATAGCAACCTCAACAACGTCGTGCTCATCCACTAGCTCCAGATCAAGAAGTGCAACCTGAACGTTTTGACGATGCCATTTCAGTGCTGCTTGGATTTGAGATGGGTAATGGGTTTTTGAGAGAACGTTTTGACGATGGGCATTGGTCTTTTGAGAGAGGGTTTTTGGTTGGGGGAGGGTTCTCAAATAGAATCATGTTTGTTTTGTACCCTTCCTATTAATAAACATTGATCTAAATAATTTTTGTTAGTTTTTATCTGTCAAATGTAAATTAATTAAATATTATTACAATTAATGTCAAGTCATCACTTAACGACACAAATAGACAACAAGAAATAAAAGCTTAACAGGACAAAAGTTTAAGGACTAAGACTAATAAAACTTTTGTTTAAGGACTAAAAACTAAACTTTAAAAAAGTTCAAGGACTAAAAATATAATTAACCTTTAAAAAATGACTGCAAAATGAGAGGAACAGTGCCTTGACTCAATCTGAAACAAAAAGTTCAATGAACTTAAATGGTTAATTTAGGTTGTTGATATTCATACTTCCCAATTTACTAAGTATACCCCCATTCCTTTTTATTTGATATATAAAGTTACCTAATTATCCTTCCCTTTTATTTAATTTTTAAATAACACCTTCATTTGGTCGAACCCCCTTTGTCCTTTGGTACTCATTGTTATTCCTCTCTATTCCTTTGCACCCTCTCTCTTTTTTTTAGATACCAATTGCACCCTCCAATGCTGTAAAAAAACGCGAATAAACTCACTTGTACATGTTACAAGTTTTGAGGGCTCCATTGAGCTAACACAAGCAAAAGAATGGAGTTGTGGCGGATCACACAGGCAACACGTGTTTTCTAGCAAATAGGAGGAACGTCATTCCATTCTCGTGTTAAAGGTGGCGATGTAGGTTTTTGTAGCTCAATTTTTCTCTTCCTGTATGTGGTCTGATCTCAACATTTCTATTTTTGTCAACGGACTTCTCATCACTATCACCAGAAGCCTATGTCCCTGATGTCCCTATCACTGTTGCCGGACAATGCCATCATCGTCATTGTGCGTCCTCTGTTGGCAATTGTACATTGCTAAAATATGGAGTGATGGGTCATGTTGGCATTTGCTGCATTCTCTTACAATGTGTTTGGATGGGAAAATTAAACTAGGTAAAGTATTTCAACAAAGATATTAAAATGCCTCATTATAATATAATCTGTTTGGATGGAGAAATTTTAAAAGTAATTAAAATACTATCATTTTTATAAAGCATTTTAATATAGTAACTTCACAGAATTCCAAATTCTCACCAAAAATAAAGAAATTAAAATTCCTTAGCCACTTACAACACACCAGCTCTCTCTCTCTCTCTCCTTCTCTCTCAACACACAGCTACCACCTCCCTCTCCCTCTCTCTCTCTCTCTACTCTTTGATTCAAAGTTCGCACCTTATTGATCCAGCGCTCTCTCTCCCTCCCTCTCAATGCACAGTTACCACCTCCCTCTCTCTCTCTGCTTTTTGATTCCAGGTTCGTCTGCACCTTATTGATCCACACCATCGTTCTGAGTTGGGTTTCCTTTGGCAAAGTGCTTCAAGCTCCAAAACGACACCGTGAGTCAGAGTCCGAATCCTAAAACGTTGAAGCTGAGTTGGAGTTACAGTTGATTGTTGGTAGCCATGGCTGCAGCAGCCACCGCGAAACCGCTTCTATCACTGTCGTTTGTGCTTCTGTTACCGTCATTTCTTTCAATCGCCGTCGCTTACAGACCCGACGACATCATTCCCATGAGCTGCATGGGTTAATACCACTCCGTTCGTTCCCATTTCCCCTTTCACTCTCTGTGATTTTCTCTTCCTTCCATACGATGCCATTGCATCTCTCACTATTTTTTCTCCTTTTGCGATTGCAGTCGTGAACCGTGTGGCAGTACCTCATTGGCCGCCACTGCCCCATCTTCGCTGTGAATTGCGAGGTGTGAAAAATTGAATTACTTTGTCCAAATAAGAAAATTAAAATACAAGAAATTGAATTGTCTCATCCAAACAAAATATTTACAAAATGAAAGGAATTTAAATCAAGGCAATCAAAATGCAGTATATTTAAATTTCTTTGAAATTTTTAAATCCCCCATCCAAACACATGGTTAAGGTTTCAGAGTGATTTGTTTTTCTTTTTTTACCTTTTTGTCTGTTTTGATCTATTGGACCTTGGACCTAACTTGTGTTTCGTCCAAAAATTGAGTCCAAGGTGGGTTTTTTTACTGATATTTTGTGGAAACTAAATAAAAAATTATTGTAATAAAAAATATAATAAATTGACTAAATAAAGCATGATATAATAAGTTAAAGTAATTTTAATAAAAATATAATAAAATGACTAATAATAATAATAAAAATTAAATAAAACATAATATAATTTTGACTATTTGTATGTCTATAAATATAACTTTATGTTGAGTTATTTTTTTTATATTATTTTTTATGTTTGTGTATGTATATAAATATAAATTTTCATATATGCATATAACTCTTACAAGTCGTGTTACGATCTTGAGTTATGATATTTTGCATTCCTTTTGTTTGTCTTTCGATTTATGAGTTACCTTCTCTTCTAGAAACATGGTTCTTTTTCATTTTGATTCCTTTGTTCATTGAACACCTTTATTCTTCCAGAAACGTAGTTAATTCCATTTCACTCTCTTTCGAAAATGTTGATTTTTGATTTAGAACTTTTTCTTTTAACATTATGAGACATGCATGTATGCTACATTAGACATTAATGCTTATGAAGAAAGAAAGAAAAATAAAGTGTAGTGAAAAAAAAAGGCACTAGAAATTACTTTTCGAGACATATATACCTATTTTTTAAAGTAATTTCTAGAATAGGTATATATTTCCATAAAGTAATTTATGGTAGCATTAAAAGAAGCCACACATTGTTGGCTAACAAGCGCAGTGCAACGATGTACCATCAAACAAAGTAATTGACGCAATGACTTAAATGTTAATGAAAAGGCAATGCACTGTTCTACATTTAGGAATGATGGAATACGAACAATATCTCATTGATGGAAAATGCATATGATTAATATCGAGTTTGATGGAAAACTTCATATTCAATGTAAAGAATGAAATTTTATTATTTTTTATAGAGAAGAAAAGAGAGTAGAGAAAATAAATGTTAAGGGTATGATTTATGGAATAATGAAGATGCGGCCCAGCTAAAAAATTAAATAAGGTTTAAAGAATAATGAAGATAAGAGTGTAAAATTAGGATTCGAAAAAATGAAGATGAAGGGTGAAAAGATAAGAAGGTTTAAAGAATAATGAAGATAGATATAAAAATATGTTCTTTTTTTACTAAAGGATACTTTTGGTAATGAAAAATATTAAAAAGAGAATGGGTACGGTATACTTATTTAATTGGAGGGTGTTAGCAAAATCTGTTAATTTATGCTTACGTTGGCCCAAAACTTGAAAATAAAAAATATAAAAATAGAGAATGAAGAAATGTTTAATTTGAAACCAGATTTAAACTCAAATTGAATTAAAACTAGCAAATATAAGGGTGATAAAAATGTGTTAGGGCTTCGATTGATCCAATTGGAAAATGAATGTGGTCTCAAATATAATAAAACAAATGTTGAAGGATAAATTAGGTATTCACAAATGTAATTAGAAAAATGTGTATTACTTTTTTCTTTTGAGTAAAATCTATAAGTTTAAGTAGAAATTGAGTTCGATAATTGTCCATGTTAGAACATTTTATCCTTAATTGTTTATAGCTTTTACATCACCAAATTGTAAAAAAAGGCTAATTAAAATAAATTTTTCATCTTTTGATCTACATTTTAGATTTTAATTTGGTGTCTTATGTTTAAAAGTTTTCGCTTTAAACACTTACTGGGGTGTATTGGATTAAGATTTCAAAGGATTTTAAAAGACTTTTTTATAATTAAAAAGTCTTGTGGTATTCAATCAAGACTTTTATAAAATATAAACAAATCTTGTGGTATTCAATTAAGACAATAAAGATTTTTTTTTTCAGGGCAACAAAATCTGTTGGTATTCAATTGAGATTTCTTACCACTTTTAAAATGTCTTTTGGTATTCAAAAGTAAATAGATTTTGATGGATTCTTTTGTGGAATGGATTTTGAGAGACTTTTTAGTTAGAAATACACATAAAATACTCCTCCAACAATCTCACCCAAACCCTTGAGACTTTTCATAATCTTCCAAAGACTTTTTCTTCTCCTGCCGAACAAGACACAAACCACTACCAGGTTCATTCTCTTACAACTTTTCAATCAATTTTACCTATTTTTTTAATGGCAATCGATAGTCAATATTGTTCATACTATATGTATATTACGCAAATCAAAAGAAAAGGGTGCTGTATATGCTTCAAGATTTCGTATTCATATTGTTTTCAACGTCCAGGCAATGAATATGCATCAAAAGAATGACAATTGATATGCATCAAGATTTCATATTGCTTTTTTTTTTAGTACTGTATATGCAAATCAAAATAAAAAACTCTTTTTTTTTCTGTTTCTTCAACTTGTTTTTTTACAACGTCCATTATTATTATTATTATTTTCTTGTGTTATTATTAAAATGTTAATTATTAATGTGTTATTATTATTATTTTGACAGCGTGTTATTATTATTATTATTGTGTTAATAATTTTTTAATTGTTATTGTGTTATTATTATTGTTATTTTGTTAATAGTTTTTTTTTAAATGATTTTATGATATATGAGTATTATTTTTATGGAAAATGCTAACATGTGCCCTTAAGACACTTGTTAGTGTATTATGTATAGAAATTTTGTATTGAAAGTTGTGCAATTTACTTTTTTTAAAGTCAAAATTTGTTGTTTTTAAGACATAGTTACTATTGGAAGTATCCTTAACATGTGCCCTAAGTGTGCATGTTAGCATGACCCTTATTTTATTATTAGGTAGTTTTTTATTGGTTTTTCTATTGAATTGTATATTATTCGGGATATAGTCACTATACTTTTGACAATTAGGAAACAATAACTATTTTTGTCAAATAACTAGTTTCTTATATATATATTAGCGATCAAATGGGGGATTCACAAGAAAATAACAAAGGAAAGAGTAGAGACAAAGATAATTATGTATCTTGGACTATGGAGGATACCAATGAGTTGTTGCACCTCTTGGTGGATGCTATGAATAGGGGATTGCGTGATGCCAATGGGTCACTTAGCAAACAAAATGTAGAACGAATAATACTTCCTCAACTCAATGCAAAAACTAAATTCCCTAAAACTTATAGTCATTATTTGAGTCGGATGAAGTGGTTTCGAAACCAGTATAACATGATGTCAACCCTTATGCGCAACAACTCTGGCTTTGGATGGGACCCAATTGGAAAAACTTTCACTGCTCATGAGGATGTATGGAAAGATTACTTAAAGGTGAGCTAAGTTCATAATCTTTTAAATATATTAATAATTATAAATTTAGTAAATTATAATATTTGTAGTATATTAACAATGATTTTTTTTTTAGTCCCACCCAAGTCACAGCAAACTTCGAGGAAAAAGTATGGTTGATTATGAGTATTTGAAGATCGTTGTTGGGGGTGGAGTTTCTAGCGGGAATAATTCTATATCAGTCGATCCAGATGATATTGATGCAACAACTTTTGAGCCAGAAAATAGAACTGTTGGGATAGAAGAATTTTCATATGATCCTAATAGTGATACATTCATAACACCAAATAACTATGAACCAGCATATCAGCCTCCATCACCAAACCAACCAAGTCCACCATCCCACCCCCCTTTAGATTCAGAGGTTCCCATAGAAAAACAAAACTGTCACAAGCGAAGGAGATCCGAGTATGGAGGGAGTTCAAGCGCTGTTGGGATCAACAATCAAGACAACGTTCTGGAAAATCTTTCTGTTGGCATTGGGACTATTGCTGTGAATTTTGAAAAAATATCCAACATGATGGAGAAAAGAGAAAAAGATAGAGATAGAGATAGAGAGCTCGAGGGTATTATTTGGGATGTTATAAAAGAAATTCCAAATTTGGATGACATAACGCGTTTCAAGACAGCTGAATTGTTAAATACTAAAGCAAAAAAGGATTTTTTCTTGAAGATGTCACCGGAAGAACGCTCATCTTGGATAAACTTTAAGTTAGGGAATAATTAATATTTTGATCATCTATTATTAACATATTATTTTAAACATCGTGAGTTTGTTGAACTATATCTTTTGGGTCTCTATTTTGGTTGAAGTATTTGGTTTGTTTTTTGGTCGAACTATTGGTTGTATTTTGGTTGAAATATTTGGTTTGTTTTTTGGTCGAACTATTATGGTTGAAGTATTTAGGTTATATATTTTGTGAAATTGTTGTGGTTAAACTTTAGTTATATTTATTTTATATATGAATTTGTATTAACTTTGATATTAACTTTGATATTGACTTATAACCATGACCATGACATAAAGAACGAAGAAATGGATGGAGATATATATAATGAAGATACAAATGATGAAGATATAGATGACGAGGAAACAAATGAAGAATTTTATGAAGCCACATACACATATGTGATGGCAATTTATGCTTTAATAGATATATTAAATCAGTTTTTGAATATGATGCGTGGTGAACATATTGAACGTCCATTAACTCGACGACAAATTACTAGTCGGGGATATGACTATATACACAAAGCATTAAACGATGATCCTGCAATCTTTCGACAAGTATATAGGATGTATCCTGATGTATTTCGAAAGTTGTGCACGATTATAAGAGAAAAAACACCTTTGGAGGATACAAGATTTATTTGTGTTGAAGAAATGCTTGCATCATTCCTACAGATTGTCGGCCAGAACACTCGATATTGTGTAATCCGCAATACATTTGGCCGATCACAATTTGCTACAAGTGAAAATTTTCACAAGATTTTGAAAGCTCTGAACTCATTAGCACCTGATTTAATGGTTAGACCAGGCTCAACTGTGCCTGCAAAAATAAGGGAAAGCACAAGGTTTTATCCTTATTTTAAGGTATGTGATCATTATCTAATTATAACAAAATTATAATTATAATTGTGATTATTATAATAATATTTATGATTATTGATACACACACTTTAGGATTGCATTGGAGCTAATATATGGAGGACTAATATAGGTTCAGATATGTGGAGAAATGCTAATAATTAGGCGAACATGAAGTGAGAATCACTTTGTTATTATTTTTTTAGGCAATAATGACTTTGTTATTAAAAGGTTTAAAATTTCTATCGTTTTTATTTTCTTTATTCAAACATTATAATTTATTTATCATCTTTTTCATTCACTTTTGTAACTTCCGTTATTTTTTTGTTTAAAATGTATTAATCTTTCAAAATCTTAAAAATCCATAAAGTACTTTAAAATCTTAAAAATCTGTGTTAGAAATCCATTAAAATCTTGGGTTAAGAATCCTGATTGTAAAAAGTCTTTTAAAAAAAATCTTTTAAAATCCCACAAAATCAATACAATCCCACATAATCTTTTAAAATCTTCAAGATTGTTTTTGTCAAAATATTCTCTCAAAATCCCAATCCAATACACCCCCCTTAAATTTTCTTTGTTAGACTAAATTAGTTCTTTGGTTAATATATTACATCAATTTGGTCAACTTGTGACACATGGAAAATCAAGTCAATCAAAATTGACACCATTAGTGCCAAAATTTGACAAAAGGGTCATTTTGGTCTAAAAGAAACACTATAAAAAACTAAAGTAAATTTTTTTATAACTTAAGAGACTAAATTGAAACCTAAGATATAAATAAAGAGCCAAAATTCTATTTTAGCATTAAAAAAATTAATAAATTCGTATTTTACAATATTTATAATTATTTAGTTTTTTAGATTTATTGGCAAAAATAATAAAATAATTATTTTATATTTGTAGACATTAAATTCTGTAACAATTATTTTTTAGTAATATCAAACATCTCATGAGCATATCTTGTAATGCATATTGAATTTAATAATATATTGAATTAATGATATATTATATTTAACAAATATATAAATTAGTGCTATTATATACTTTGATATTGTATATTTTACACGTTTTCTCTCCTTTTAGTATTTTTATTTTTTAAAAAGACAAAAGTTATAGTATTTATAGTGAGTACAAGGGTACTCAACCCGCATTATATTATTGATATTTATATATAAATAATCAATAATTTAAAGTTGAGTATTCTAATTTATATCAATGTTCATGCATTAAAAAGATAAAAATAGATTTGTATAAAATTACAAAATCATATAATACATGCTTTATTTAATAATTTAAAAAATTTATTAAGTATGTGTGTGTTCTTTAAAAAAAATACAGACAAGGAATTCAGAGCAAATTTTAATTACAATGTGTGTGTGAGAAAAACAGACCGTGAAAATGTTGAAAATGATAACAATTAATTGTAATTATATACTTATACATGAATAATTTAGATTGGTTTTATTAACATTTAATAGGTTTCTCTTCTATTAAAAAATTTATCATTTGTATTTCTATTATTTATTTATTTTATTTACTTAGAGAACATTTAAAAGATCTTTTTGGAAGATTATTTAAATTTATAAAAACAGTTTATGACCAATAAAATTTGTTTTATAAGTTTTTGTGTATATATTAAAATAATTTTTTAACTTATTTCAATAAATTTATAATCATATTAGGGATAAAAAATATTATGTGACAAAAAGCTTATTAAAAAGATGCTTAATATAATTAATAAAATCGTACCCTATTCGATGTCTTACAAATTTTAATTCAAATTCTGCCAAATCTTTATGATACATTACTTTTACCTATAAGCTAAATTAATGCAACCATTGTTCACATGATTTAAACATATTTTTAGTACATGACATTATGATGCAAACCTTTCTAGAATTTATTCAATAATGCTGTTATATTCTTTGTTAAATTTATACTTTTCAAGAAAGAAATTAAACTAACAACAATAATATTCCTATTAAAAATATATATATTTTAGACACATTCCAATTTCCAAGCTTATTTTAAAAGGAGTTAGTGTAGTCATGAAACTATTTATATCATGCAAACAACTTGTTCATCTTTCAAAAATTGAACTTATTTTCTTTGTAAGAAACTCAATTCATTTCTTGTGTCACAACCACGGCAATTTAAATAATCATTTATTAGCAGCATGAAAGCCTAATTCGCTTGTAATAACATACCAATCATAACGTCTATTGTGTTTGTGCGAACACTCTTTATTAATTAAGTGAATCTTTTAGAAAAGTTGCGAACAAAATGCAAAAGTCGCTTTAATTAAAAGTATACTATCAAATACTCTGTGATCTTATAAAAATTAATATATATATATATATATATATATATTAATGCTATTATATACTTTGATGATACATATTGAATTTAATAATATATTGAATTAAAAATTAAAAAATACTCTATGATCTTAAAAAAAATTAAAAATAAAACTATACACCAAATAATCCGCTGTGAAAAACTCAGAAAAATTTCAAAGCCAACCCCCTACTTGTACTAACATTTATTTTCTATGAACACATCCAATAATTAACTTCACACTATTTTGTCTTCTTTTTTCAGCACAATTATGTTTTTACTTCTTATTGCTAAGCCGTATTAAATTTTGAGTGGGAAATTTTACAATGTATATATACTTTCAGTAATAAAAGATAAAAGACTTGATATTCGAATTGAATTAATTAATTAATTCCTAGAAGAGAGATAGAAAATGAAAAGATAAAAAAATTAATAAATGAGAGAAATAATTAAATGGTATTTTGATTATATCCTTTATTACTAAAGGTTATTGTTTTAATGTATTTAAAATTACAAAAATAACCTTAAATATTTTGGGGAAAATTTTTCACCAATATATATTACTTTAAGTAATAAAAGATAACTGATTAACTTCACATGGTTTTCTTTTTTCAGCATAACTATGTTTTTACTTCTTATTATTGATAAGCCATATTTAATTTTGGGTCGGAAAATTTTGCATTGTTACAGTTACTTTCAGTGATAAAAGATAAACGATTTGAAATTTGAAATCAATTAATTAATTAATGCATAGATGAAGAGAGAGGTAGAACACGGAAAGATAAAAATAAAGTAATAATAAAGGAGAGAGAAATAATTAAATGGGATTCTGATTTTTGAATTGCATCCATTATTACTAAAGCATATTTTTTTAATGAATTTAAAATTACAAAAATAACCTTAAATTATTTGGGGGAAATTTTTCACCAATAATGTATACTTTCCTACATTCCAAAATATAAATGATATCATTTTAGAGAAAAAAAATTATTTCAAAATATAAGTCATTTTACAAAATCAATACTACATTAAATATTTATCCAAAATTATCCTCAATCAATACTTCATACATTAATACAACCGTCTTTTTAATTCTAGTGAACTCTTTTTCCTAAGTCATTAGTGTTTACTTATGCATTTATATAATTGATTAATTCCAAAAATCACTTATTTTTCCACAACACTAGATACAATGAAGTTAGGTGAAGTGGAAAGGTCTTAATCCATCAAGTTTGATAGGAATTTGTTATTATTAATGGGAAATTTGTGTAGTGAGAGTAAATGAGTAAGAGTACTATTTAATTAGAATAAAAGGGTATATTAGGAAAAGACATTATTTTTTATGAAATTAAATAAATTAATTATTTTTTTAATACCTATGTATCAACTTTAAACAACTTGTATTTTGAAAAGGAGGGAGCATTACTTTAAGAAATAACTGAAGGATTAATTAATGCCTAAGAGAAAGAGAGAGAGATAGAAAATGGAAAGATAAAAATAAAGTAATAATAAAGGAGAGAGAAACAATTAAATGGTATTTTGATTGCATCCTTTGTTACTAAAGGTTACTCTCTTTGTCTAAAATAAGTGTTGTTCTAGGTTCTAGGTTGTTTTACACATATCAAGAAAAGTTAATAAATAGACGAAAGAGATTAACCATATTAAATAGATGAAAGAGAATAATATCAATATTAGATTCAAAATTTAAAGTAACGTTTATTATGGGTTCGAGTGGAAAAGAACAATTAATATTACATTAAATAGCCAAATACAACACTTATTTTTGGACAATCTTTTTCCCAATACTTATTTTGGGACCGAGGTAGTAATACTTGTTGGATCGAGTGACTTCAGAATAATTAAGAAGGGGGGGTTGAATTAATTATTCCTAAACCTTTACCAATTAAAAAATTATTCTTCTAAGGCTTTTACTAAATTGTTAAGAGAATGAGGAGTAGAAGAGAAACTTAACAGAAAGTAAAAGCGGAAATTAAATGCACATCGGAAAGTAAAAGAGTAGGGAAGAAAGAGACAAACACACAAGAGTTTTTATACTGATTCGGCAACAACCCGTGCCTACATTTAGTCTCCAAGCAACCTGCGGTCCTTGAGATTTCTTTCAACCTTGTAAAAATCCTTTTACAAGCAAAGATCCACAAGGGATGTACCCTCCCTTGTTCTCTTTGAACCTAGTGGATGTACCCTCTACTAGAACTGATCCACAAGAGATGTACCCTCTCTTGTTCTCAGTCAAACCCAAGTAGATGTACCCTCTACTTGTACCACAAAGGATGTACCCTCCAATGTGTTAAGACAAAGATCTCAAGCGGTTAAACCTTTGATACTTTGTGAATGGGGATACAAAAGAATTCTCAGGCGGTTAGTCCTTTGAACACTTTTGTATTAGGGAAAGGGAAGAATCAAAAGAATTCTTAGACTGTGTCGTTTTGAATTCTTTGACAAGGGAGAAGGGAGACACAAAAGAATTCAGACGGTTAGTCCTTTGTTCTTTTGGAAAAGGGAGAAGAGAGACACAAAATGAATTCAGACAGTTAGTCCTTGGCGAATTCTTTTTGGCAGAGGGAGAAGAGATGAAAAAAATGAATAACACAAGTTTTCAAGGTTTAGAAAACCAAAAAACTTTGAAAATCTTTTGGTACAAAGAAGAAGAAGAAGTTCAAAGAGATTCAAGGCTTGTAAAGAATTGTATGAATAAGTGTTCAAGATGCTTGAAATGCAAAACAAAGTCTTTCTTTTAAAGACTCTTCATGTCTGGTCAAGACAACCATTCAGAAGAGTTATAACTTTTAGAAAAACTTAAAATCAATTTGAAAAAGTCAAAAACCTTTTGAAGAGTTGCATCTTTTGATTTATTCAGAAACAGTCACTGGTAATCGATTACCAAATCAGTGTAATCGATTACACAAGGCTTTTATGTGAAAGGATGTGACTCTTCACATTTGAATTTGAATTTCAACATTCAAAGGCACTAGTAATCGATTACCAAAACATTGTAATCGATTACAACTTTTTGAAATTAATTGGAACGTTGTAAATTCAATTTGAAAACTTTTTCAAAACAATTTTGCTACTGGTAATCGATTACAACAATCTGGTAATCGATTACGAGAGAGTAAAAACTCTTTGGTAAACATGTTTTGAGAAAAATCATGTGCTACTCAATTTTTGAGAAAAACTTTTTATACTTATCTTGATTAAGCCATCTCTTGATTCTTGAATTTTGAGTCTTGAATCTTGATCTTGATTTTTGAGATCTTGAACCTTGAGTCTTGATTCTTGACTCTTAACTTTCTTCTTGAGTCTTGAATTCTTCTTGATTCTTATCTTGAACTCTTGAATTGTTCTTGATTCACTTGAGTTGTTCTTTGATTGATCTTTGATTCACTTGAGTTGTTCTTTGATTGATCTTTGAGCTTTTTGTCATCATCTTTTGTTATCATCATTGTTATCATCAAAACACCTTTGAATCACTTTTGATTCACCATAAAGCTTTGCTTCTACAATACTTGACCCCTAATGTACGGAAGTATGTGGTTGAAGTGAATTTCTCAAAAATGTAGCTGGAGGAAAATCCCTCTTTTGATAATACATTTAAAATTACAAAAATATCCTTAAAATTTAGGCAAAAGTTTTCACTAATGTATATTACTTTAAGAAATAAAGAATGATATTCTCATTCATAAGGATATGTCTGTGTTATCTATACAATATCTTTAAAATATTTCTTACTAAATGGTTTTATCAATTTTGCTCATAATGATCAACATATAGGTTTCCTCAACCAATGGTTATATTTAATAAAAAAAATTAGGGTGTGTTTCATTTTTATAATGAAAAAGTTATTTTTTGAGTTTTCAAAATGCAACTAATGAAGGTTATTCATATAGCGGATGGAGTGTAATGCAAGGCACAAAATAAAATGTGAAATTGAAGGAGAAGTTGAAAATGTGCAAACAAAGAAGATAAAAAGATCTCTTTTATTGTTTTTAAAACACTTGTTTTGAAAAAAATTGCCAAAACTTAATAGTTTTTTTTATGAGAAATGGATAGTGTGAAATTATTTTACAAAACCAAAAAAAAATCCTTATAGACATGTCATTTAAAATATGGCTTTATTAATGATTATGGTTTTGTCCCTAACCAGTCAAAAATCAGTTTCAAAGTGTGGGGAGTTCTTCTCATGTGAATGTTGCAGTGGAGACAATTATCTTATTTTGTAGCTTACTTAGAAATACATCACTTAATTTCCGTTTCATAAGTGTGAAGCAACTTGCACATAAACAACATCAATATTATTAAAAATACTACATCCAGAAGTTTTAGTTGACCAAATTACCCTCACTTGGTTACCCAAATTAAGCATTTTTCTTGTCCTTAATTAATGCACAGGTCATTTTATATGACTTATATTTTTTTCAATTAATTTCTTTTGGTATAATAAATGAATTTATCACTTTGGTAATTAATTTACATGACAAGAATTTATTAGTAATAATAAAACTTCTTAAATTAAAAGGATAAAGCAGGGATATATTTGGTAATTGATCCCGTGTATTAATGAATTTGCTTTGCACAAAATAATATAAAAATTTAAGAGAACCAATCTGCATTCATAACGCACAAAAAATGCAATTAAGAGTGATTGTGAAACTGTGGGTGTACTAGCAAAAAAATCCTCTTTCTTCATTTACTAGGATTCAATTGTAATTCTCTTTCTTTATAAGGTCTCTCCCTATCTAGTCATGTTGTGTTTGCTGCTTGGTGTAATTGTGCTCTAGATTGCTTGAAGTTTATTTGTTAGCAGAGAGTTAGTAAGTTTTTGTAGTTTTGTATCTTTTGCCATCTTTAATGGGTCACATTTCATGCCCACATTAATAAAATTCAGATTTGCCTTTCAACATAAAAATCTAATTCTCTTTTGCATATCTAGCTCTCAATTCATTTGTTGCTTAATTCCTCTTTGACAGAAGATCGTGTATATGGAGAACAATAAAATAGGTCATTCAAAGGAAAACATGGTTGCCTCTAAACCCCCCTTGATCCCCATTTTGTCATTTCAAAGTTTGCAAAAGACTTTCTATAGGGATGCTCCTGGAACTAGTAACTCTACTCCTCAAAATGAAAATAACAGGTTAGAGAATCCTGCAGATATAAATCCAGCTCTTGTTGCTTCCGAGTCTACTCCAAAACTAATAGTGGATCAAACTCAGGCAAAAAGCCCTGATGCCGATCTTAAAAAATTACGGAGGTAGGTTATTTGATTTGAGTTTCAAGCTAATCTATACTTACAGTAAGAGGGTTTGGTTTACATTTTTTTTGTTGAATAGGGTTTATTTTTTATCCATAGGAATTGAACATGGTACCCCAGGGTTTCTAACACACACACACCCTAATCAACCAACTAATTGAGCTAGTCTCCTTTAGTAAATAGGGATATTTACATATATACATGTAATTTAATGTCTTGTTTTAATTTTTTTGTAGAATGGAGTCTAATCGGCTTTCATCCCGAAGATCGTGGATGAAGAAGTTGATATATTTGACCAATTTGGAAAATCAAGTAAAAAATTTAGAGGTGACTAATGTTATTCAAAAATTTTAAAATCAATGTTATTAACAAAACTCAAATAATAATCTTTACGCTTGTGGTTGTGGGTATGAAATAGTATATTAACTTTTTCAGACTTAACTTTGTTCAATTTCAATGTATATTTTAGTGTAGCTATGTAACTAACCTAGATATAAAAATTTCTATATTGTTATGAGGTTATAATGCACTTCTTATATATCTATCTGTATACATGCAGGATCAATTAGCTCAACTTCGACCACAAATTGCTTCCCATGAATCCCAGAAACAATTCTTAATGCTAGAAAAACAGACACTGCTCCAGAGAATGGAAATTCTTGAGAAAGAGATAAACTTCAGAGAGTGTAATTAACGTTACTTCTTTATCTCTCATCCTCATATATTTAACATGCGCATTTTTTTTGTATATGTGTGCATGCCAACAATAAAATTTTTTCTCATGTATACCAATTGGAAAATCCTTATTAGAGGGATAATTTCACTAATTTTAAGTCATTGTCTTTTTAGCTGATCTTGAGATGAAAAAAGAACAAGTGAAATATCTGAGGGAATCCTATCCGATGAATCAAGCTAAGCAATTGCAAGAACAATTTCTTAATTGGAATATTGGTCTGCAGGATCCAATGTCCAATGATCCAATCCCAAATTACTATACAAACTCGGATCAAGGTAACAATAATAGTGTGTTGGTCTGTTTTTATGTTTGCAATTAAGCACTCTCATAATTAAGATTGTTTCATAACATGCAATAAATTATTGCTTCATTTTAAATTCATAAAAACTCATGTTAATGGGTGTTTTAAGGGAAACAAGTGGTAAAAGTAAGGAATTGTTAAAAGAGCACCACTATTCTGTTTGTATTAATGCATATGAAAAATAACTAGGAAAATTACGAGTCAATTAAAAACTTGATGAATGTATTTAATATTATTACTAGCAAAGAATGATTTGGTTATATATGAAAGATTCTTACATGCTCTTGAAATAGAAAACATGTTCTTGAAATAGCATTTTATTTTAAATCAATGCAAAATATTCTCACAACATTGTATTTTTTCAGTTTTTCATTTTCTTTCTTTTAAGTCTTACCTTTTTAATTCTCTAATTAAAATTTATTGTTAGACATTTATAACAATTTTCATATATGGAATATTTTATATCAACTAATGTTACAAAAAATAGCATAATGATAATAATAATCCATAACTATATATAAAGAGAATAAGGTTTTTTGGTGTACACATTTTTATACTCATTTTATCTTCCTAACTACATTCATAAGTTACTATTTTATCCCTAACTACATTTTGGTATACAAATTTTTATACCTAATTTTTATAGTCATAACTACATTTATAAGTTATTATTTTATCCCTACAACTACCTTCACAAACCACCCACTAACTTCTATTATCTTTCTTTTTATTTAAAAAAAAACATGAAAAAATAGCTTGGCACATAATACCTTTTTTGCTTGGTAATAATAATAATAATAATGCAATTGTTTGATGAATTGTTGAGATTTACTTTTACTTACCTTGTTTGAGTGTAAAGTTGCAGGAAATTATGAACTAGAGACTTCATACATGCTGCCTGCAGACCTAAGCCAGATGTGGATGCCTAATGTTCCTAATATGAATGAAGTGAACTTGAGTCTTCCCAACAACATGGGATCAATGGTTTCAAATGTGTATGAAACCAACTTGAGTCATCCCAACTACATGGGATCAATGGTTTCAAATGTGTATGAAACCAACTTGAGTCATCCCAACTACATAGGACCAATGACTCCAAACATGGATGGAATGAACTTGAATCTTCCTAACTACACAGGATCAATGGCTCCTTCAGATATGAATGCAATGCAATTTAGTCTTCCCAACAACATGGGACAAATGGTTCCAATCATGGATGAAACAAACTTGAATCTTCCCAATTTCATGGGATCAATGGCTCCAGAAATGAATGAAATGAACTTTAGTCTTCCCAGCAACATAGGATCAATGGCACCAAATCCTCCAAGTGGAACTTTCCCAAATCCGAACCTTGATTAGCCATCACTTTACATGAAAATGTGCACTTTATTTTGCATAGGATTTCTATTTCATGGATCCTCTCATGTTGGGCTTGATTTATGTTTCACATGCATGTTTCTAAAACCTTTTAGCTATGTTGTTAGATTTCCCAATTTTATGATTGCTTGAATATGTGACTTTGAAGTTTGTAATAGGTGCTCCAAGTGATGCCAGGAGTATAAATATTGATGTAGTGTTCTACCATCAAATCTAATGAATGTTTTTCTTGTTTCCCATAAGACTATTTCCATATGATAGATCAATTTAAATTCCTTACATTTTCATGCTATATTTTTTGTCCTATACAGTGACGTTGCTCATTAATAAACTCTACAACAATTACGACACAAAAATTGAGATTATTAGGAAGAAACCACCAAATTTTATATTCACAACAATTGCTAGAATTGTTGCAATTTAATAATAGTTAGTATTTATTAGAACAACCAATATTTAAACCATTTTCCCTTTATACTTTTCTAATTTAAGGCTTTTTCTTCTGTCAAAGGATAGAGAGGCCCATCTTCATGATCTCACACTTCTTTTTTCTATGTAGTGCCACTTCACAAACCTAACCTAATTAACCTTTTAGATATCTCTACTAGAATTAAGGTCAACACCTTCTGATCTTGCATTAGAGTGTAGTAGATGACTTAGTGGTCATATAGCTCTTAGACAATGGAATGAGGAGTTTACATTGATTTTTCGAACTCGTTACATTAAGGTGTTATAAGCCTATTTATAACAATACTTCTAGAGATAGATTTTTCTACACTTTTTACAATAATCTAGAATACTATTGTCTAGTTAGGTCCTAAATCTTTCTAGATTGTTCTTAACAATACTCTTATATTTTTCTAGTACATTTAACTTTTAGATAAATCATGAGCTTCTAGGAACTTCTTTTCTATTCTAGAAATTTGTATCATATTTTAGCACTCCTCCTTGATATAAAGTTTTGTAACACCAAACATAGTTTGAACTTGATTCTTGGTAATTCCTTCATAAAAGTGTCTGCAACTTGGTCTTCTCACTTGTATAATCGAGCTTGATTTGCCTAGTTGCCTTTTCTTCTTTGAGGATTCTTCATAGCATTTAGGCTCAACCATAGTTGTGTTGTAAGATTCATAGATATACAGCAAATATCTTACTCAACTTGGAGTAAACTCTAGTGAAGAATCATATTGTTGTATAGGTGGCATAAGCATACTTGCTTCTTTTGCTACTTCTTGAACCTCTTCTTGAGATTGTTTCACTAAAACAAGAATATTTCTTTTTGCAATATTCTTTGCTTCCTAATTCCAAGAAGCATTTCATCAACTTCAACATCTTGACTAATGGTGAGTTTCTTTGTTTGCAAGTTGTACACTCTGTAGCCTTTTGATTGTGTATTGTATCCCAAGAAGATGCCTCTTGTAGTTTTGCCTTGTAGCTCATGTCTCTTATGATCTAGAACATGTATGTAGAAAATAGATCCAAATACTCTTAGATGTTCGGCTATAGGCTTTCATCTACTCTATGCTTAAATAAGAGTCTTGTCTTGAACTGCCTTAGTTGGACATTTATTGAGTATGTAGACTACAATGTGAACTGCTTCTGCCTAAAATGTGTTAGGCAATCCCTTCTCCTTCAACATTGATCTGGCCATCTCCATGATTATCCGATTTTTTCTCTCAGACACACCATTTTTTAGTGGAGAATATGCTACTGTAAGTTGGTGTTCAATGCCTTCATCTTCATAAAACTTATCAAACTCATGTTAGTTGTATCTTTTTCCTTGATCACTTTGGAGCACTTTTATATGCTTCCCACTTTGTTTCTCGACAAAGGCTTTAAACTTCTTGAATATTCTAAAGACTTGTGATTTTTCTTTAAGAAAGTAAACCCATGTCATTCTAGAAAAGTCATCAATGAAAAGGATGAAGTACCTATTGTTGTTGAGTGACGATGTCCTTATTGGTTTGCAAATGTCAATGTGGATTAACTCCAACAAGTTCTTAGCTTTCCATGCTTTATCAGTTGAAAACGGTAATATGTTTTGCTTCCTAAGAAGACATCCTTCACAAGCTTCATTATTTTATTTCAAATATGCCAAAACTTTCATTATATTCTTCGGATATAGTATCTTCAAAGCTTGAGTGTTGAAGTGACCAAATCTTCAATGCCATAACCATGAATCATCAATTGTAACTCTCATGGCAATGCCAGTATTAGTAGTATACTTAAAGCTTATTGGAAAAAACTTATATTTCCTTTCTCCATTTTAACTTTGGCAATCTCTTGCCTTTTGTTATTTTTATCATAGATAATGCACGTATCTTCTTCAAGGTGAAGATAATAGCCTTTCTCCATCATTTAGCCAATGCTCAAGAGATTTTCTTTATGATTTGGAACTAGTAAGACATTTTTTTATGATCTCTTACCTTTCTTTGTCTCCACCATGACAGTGCCTTTTCCTTTTGACTCTACCATGGTGTCATTTCCCAATTGAACTTTGACTTTGACAGTGTCGTCAATTTCCTTAAAAATGCTTCTATAATTAGCCATGTGATTTCTGCAACCGCTATCCAAGTACCATTTGCTACCTATCACATCACTAGAATCTCAAGTAGCATAGAAAAGATGTTGCTCATTGTCATATTGTTCGATGATATTTGCTTGATGCTTGTTTTAGTTGCGGCAATTCTTCTCCACATGTCCAAATTTCTTACAATAATGACATTATGGTTTTCCAAAATGCCAACAATATATCCTTATCTGAGTGACTTGTCTTTTTACATATGCCACATGGAGGATATTTTTCTTGATTGGTCTTAGAGAAATTTCTAGAATTCTGTTTTATTCTAGATACTTCTCCATTTTTTCCACCACTTTCTTTATTTTGAAACCATAATTTGAGTTTTGATTGAAAGGCATTTTCGACAGAGTCTTCATCATGCCTTTTCAATCTTTGCTCATACGCTTCAAGAGAACCCTAAGTTCAGTCACTAATAAATTAGACACATCTTTGGTTTGCTCTATTGCACTCACAATTGCATTATATCTATGGGGAATAGAAATAAGAATTTTCTCCACAATTTTCTTGTCAACAATATTTTTCCTGTAGACTCTCATTTGATTAACTATTTCTTTTATCCTAGAATAATAGTCTTTAACAGTCTCAAACTCCTTCATCTTTATTAACTCAAAGTCTTATCTTAGACTTTGAAGGTTAATAGAACATACCTTGTTGTTGCCCTAAAACTCCTCTTGCAGTGTACTTCATACATCTTTAGCATTTGTGGCATCCATTATTCTTGAAAAAATTGTCATCTATTACCTGTTTTAAAATATATAGTGCCCTTGAATCTTTCTGCTTATCCTCTTTCAACTCCTTTTGTGCTGCAATAAGAGTTGAAGTGTTTGTAGGAACAACGAATCATTCTTCTACAATGTCCCATAAATCTTGAGAACAAAAAAATGTCTCCTTTTAAATTCTTCAATAATCATAATTTTCTCCTGTGAAAATAGAGACATGAATAGATGAAGTTTGGATAGTATTGGCCATGGTTTAAGGTAAATTTTCTTTTAAGCAGTTTAGAATATGGTGGGGTTTTATGAAAATAGTTGAGTGATATTTCTACGCTCAATAGAAGACCAAACGTTGCTCTAGTACCACTATAAATATTTTAGGGGAATAAAAAGATAGTTAGTTGTTGGATGGTCATTGATAGTTGGGTTTAGGATGGAGGTATAGTTAGAAATATTAATTAGAAGTAGAGGATGACTTAGTGGTCCTGTAGCTCTTAGATAATGGAAGGAGGAGTTTACATTAATTTCTCAAACTCATTACATTAAAGTGTTGTAGGCCTACTTTTATGCAAACAAGGTTGGTGGCTTCATATTTATAGAGATAGATTTTTCTAGAATAATCTAGAATACTACCATCTACTTAGATCCTAAATCTTTCTAGATTATTCTTAATAATACTATTATACTTTAATAGTGCATTTAACTTCTAGATAAATCATGGGTTTTAGTGATGTAGCTCTATGTGGAGCTTGTAGGCCTTGGATCTTCTTCATCAATGGAGTCATTTGCTTCTTAAATATCAATGGCAACAAAATGGAGAAGGAGGAAAGATGATTGGAGACGCTACTTCAAGAAGAAGATGAGTCAAGAACAAGCTCACCACCATAGGAAGCCATGGATAAGAGCTTGAAGGTAGGAGAAGATGAGTGGAGGGAGAAGGAGCACAAAAATGTATGCCTCAAATAAGGTGTGACCTTTGAAGTGTAATTCTCAAATGATCAAAGTTCAAAAAATGCACGCATATGACCTCTATTTATAGCCTAAGTGCCACATAAAATTGGAGGAAATTTTGAATTTCTATTCAAATTTCACTTGAATTTGAATTTGAATTGGTGGAGCCAAATTTGGAGCCAAAATTTTACTAATTATGATTAATGAATTTTAGCTATGGTTCAGCCCACTAATCCAAGATTAAGTCCAAGATTTTCCACTAAGTGTGCTTAGATGTCATGAGGCATGTAAAACATGAGGACATGCACAAAGTGTGACTATATGATGTGGCAATGGGGTGTAACAAGTAAATGCTCACCTCCCCCTTAAGATGGTCCAAAATTTAATTGGATTAGACTTTTCTCAATTCAATTAAATTTATCTCCCAACACACACATCAAATAGTGTACTTAATGCATATGAAATTATAAAATTACCCCTAATACAAAAACTAGTCTAGGTGCCCTAAAATACGAGGACTGAAAAATCCTATATTATTAGGGCACCCTCCCTATACTATGGAGCCCTAAATACAAGGCCCAAAAATAATGAAACCTTAATCTAATATGTATAAAGATAAGTGAGCTCATACTTAGCTCATGGGCCCAAAATCTACCCTAAGGCCCATGAGAACCCTAGGGTCTTCTCTTGTATCTCTAGCCTAATTTTCTTGGAGTCTTCTATCCAATGCCCTTGGGGGTACAATTGCATCATTCCCTCCCCCTTGAAAGGGATTTGACCTCAAATCCAGAGGTTCTTGAAGCTATAGGCTTCTTCCCTCAACACGTATAAAAAGAATAAAAACATATATATTAGTGGTGTTTGGTATGTTGGAGTTTGGTAAGGTCTGAAAACCCTTTTCTTGGGCATCTTCCCATGAGGGAACATGGTTCCTCACCAACTCAATGAGTGGTGCTACAAGTATAGAAAAATATGGGACAAACCTTTTGTAAAAGTTTGATAAGTCATGGAAGCCCCAAATTTTCCATATACTTGGTGGAGTGGGCCACTCATGAATGACCTTTATTCTCTTAGGATCCGTGAGAATCCTTTGATCTTTATTTAAAAAATTAAGGAAAGTAATGCAATAAAACATACCTTTTTCTGTATTTTCATGTTGATTATTCCTACCAAAAAGTATAACAAACCTAATGTGTCCCATATGAGCACCTAAGTTTGTATTGAAACTAAAAATAAGAACAAACCTACCTAATGAGTCCCTATGTATGTGAATCATGAAGATGCTGGATGCATGGGTGATTTTACAAAAGAGGGTTGCACCGCTCAACACATTCATCATACCACCTATCATAGGGATTTGGTGCCTTATAATACCTATTTTGGGCACCAACAAAACACAAGGATTTAAGCTCTTACAAACCAAACCCTCATCCAACAACTCCTTTACTTGAGGAATAACCTCAAGCTCAAGAGGTATGGCAGTGCTAAGGGATGCTTCCCTTGATAGGAGAAGGTAGAAGGATTGTTTAAGAATGAGTACTCTTTTGATATCACCTTTTGTTGCAAAATTGTTTTCCTTATTAACAATCTTCTTAGAGGAATCTTTTTCCTCTTTTTCCTTCCCCTTGGCCTTTAAAGACAAGGCCTAACTATCCTTCTTTTTCTTTTCTTTTTCTAGTTTTTCTTCCTCATCCCTCTTATCTTTCATAGTTATTTGATCTTTGGCCATCCATGAAGGTGTTTGAGGATGCAACACAAACTTTGTTCCAAGGTAGGTGAGGGTTATCTCATTAGTTAGGCCATTATAGATGATTTTCCTATCATATTTCCATGGCCTACCTAAGAGAAGGTGTCCTGCCTCTATAGGAAATACATCACAAATCACTTCATCCTTATATGTTCCAATGGAGAAGGGAACTTTCACTTGTTGATTGACTATCATCTCCCCTTGCTCATTAAGCCATTGAAGTTTGTAAGGCTTTGGATGGGGAGTGATAGCAAGGCTCAACTTAGAGACTACTATTGTGCTGCAACAATTGCAACATGAACCACTATCTACAATGAGAGAGCATGTATTATAAAAAATTTTACACCTTGTGTGAAAAATATTCTCTCTTTGAGATTGGGTTAAGTCACAAGATTGGCCTCCTAAAAGTCTTATGACCATTAAAAGGTTTCCTTCTTCTTGGGGGTAAATTTCTTCACTAGATTCTTCCCCTTTTGCCTTTTCACTTTCACTAGAGGAAGGTGAAGTAGTAACCTCATCTTGGCTACTATAAATGTCTTGACCTCTAATAATCATGATTTTCTTAGTGGTGCATTGAGAAGCAGTGTGTCCTCTTCCAAGACATTTAAAGCACTTTATAGAGCTAGTCTTCTTTTGCATACTAGCCTTAATGGGTTGCTTTTTTATTGTCTTCCCCTTATCATCTTTGGGCTTAGAAGGTGCAGCCCCTAAGATGCCTTGACCTTGGTCTTTCTTTGGATAAGAGTGAGAGCCATAAGATTTTGAAGCAGACTTCCTTTTAAGTTGTTGCTCTACCCTTATGCAAAGTTGGACTAGGTCATCTAGGTCCCTGTATGGAAGGAGCTCAACCTTGTCCCTCACTTCCATATTAAGCCACTAAGGAACCTAGCAATACTTGTTCTTTCCTCCTCCCTAAGCTTATCTCTCAAAAGGAGTAGTTCCATTTGTTTCCTATACTCTTCAACAATCATACTCCCTTGTCTAAGCCTTTGGAACTTGTCCATAAGCTCCCTTTCATAGTAGGAGGCAATGTGCTTCTTCCTAAGGGCACTTTTCAAGTCATTCCAATACTCTATTGAAGGATCCCCATGAATCCTTCTTTCCCTAACAAGGGAAGTCCACCAATAAAGTGCATACCCTTGGAAGCTAAGGGTAGCCAAATGAACCTTAATTTTGAGTTGCTCAACCTTCATTTCCCAATCTAAATAAGCCTCTACATTGTCCTTCCCATGGAATTATGGGAGGTTAAAGTTAGCCTCTTAAGGTTTTCTTTTCTTTTCTCTTCTATGGGAGTGAGGTCTAGGATGTGACCTATGTCTTCCTCTATAATAGTCACTAAGTTCTTCACTTAGGCTCTTGCAAGAGTCATGACTACTATAAGAGACATTTTTTTTTTCATTTTTTTCATTATTTTTCTTCTTTCGTCCTCTCTTATTTTCTCTCTTTCATCTTGACTTATTTCTTCCACTCTTTTTTTTCCTTTTTTCTTTTCTCTATTGTTTTTGTTTCGAAAATTTAAGGGATCTCAACTCATCTAATATCCTATACAAGGGGTCCTTAGGAGTAGAACCCTTACCATTAACACTAGATGAAGAATGAACACTCATGTTGGTTCCTAAGTTGTGGTTCTTTCTTGTTGGGGGTTTGAAAACAAAAGGTAAAAGAAACTATGGTTTAAACTAGCCAAAATAAACACTAAAAGAGGTGTGAAAGATAACGTAAAGGAAATTTAAAGCAAGCTACACGGTTTACACTAAGCTATTACACACAAATAGAGGTTTGGGTGCTCTCTTGGAGACTCCCAATACACCCCTGAAGAATGTCCAAATACAAGGAATTGCAATAGAAAAAAATTCAGCACTCAATTGTTCTATTACAACAAATTTAACAAAGCAATTAAGGTCTTCAAATTTGTCTTCAATGCTTGTTTTGTTTTCTCAAGTGTTTCACTCAAAATTTGGTGAGCCTTTGGTTGCTTCAAATAAAATGGTGCTCCTAGGATGGTTAACCTCAAAGACTCAAAAATATTCCTTCAAACAACGCAACAATTTCCTCTTCCAATCCTTATTGTAGGCAACACTTAAACACACACAAAAAAAAAAGACAAGCAAGAAACCAAAAGATGAAATGAAAGCTAAACCAAAAGGAAATTTAATATGGCATTAATTCAGTGAGATTCAAGAAAAAATAAAGCAAAAGGACAGCACCACAAGCCAAGGTGGAACACAAAGGAAGTCCTAGAATGACACTAGATTAGATTGACAAATTAAAAACAAGAATAAAAGAAAAATTCTAGTTATGTAAATTTAGCAACACATCTAAAAGATGAACAACTCCAAGGTGTCAAATAGGCTTGTAATACAAGTCAAAATAATGAATAATTTTCAAGCAAATTAAGCATACACATTTTTGTTGTTGTTTTGGACATGTATTTTGATGTTAATCTTTATCACCTTTTCTTGCTAATTTCTTTTTCATTTTTTTTTCATTCTTTTTCATTGTTTTAATCCAAATGTCTATTTTATCCATTTAAAATTTCAGCTCAAAAATCAAAGTATTCAAACCATGGTGGAGTTAAGAAGACAATGTGCCAAAATTGACAGCAACTAGAATTTCAACCTAGAAATCAAGAGTAGTGTATATGTTGCTTAATGCTTGGATAGTTACAATTTGTGTTTGCTTATGATCAATTGTCTTGAATAACACAATTTAAGAGAGCTTAAGACTTATTTTGATTCACAAATCCAGCCACAACTCAACACCACAACTCAATTTCTTCATAGGCATCATATAGGAAACTTAGAAAACAAAAAAAAAAAAGTTCAACAACAAGACTACTTCTAGGTGTTGATTTAGAACATGTTATAAACTAAATAACATGCATGAATTAGACTCAAAATTCAAATGATAGGCTAAGAATTGCAGGAATATATGAACAAATATATCTAGTATTCAATCAACAAAATCAAAATTAAGCACAAACTTATAACATAATGTGACAATTATTATGATTAAACATGACTCTAAGACAACATGAATGAAGTGATTTACACTTAGATTTTTGTGTTTTCTTTTCTAATCAATACTTTGCAAGAAAATTGAGATCTAAAGGTTCATCACAAGAAGATTATGGCTGAAAAATGATAGAACCTAAAATCAACACAACAACATGATTCAAGAGTAGATCTATAAAATTTGAACCATAGAAATGCAAGAACAAGTGTAGATCTAAGATTTAATCGATTTATTTTTTTGAATCTGCTTTAAATAGCACCAAACCACAAGACAATGGAGGAGATACATGGAAAAGAAGATGAAGAACAAGGAATTAAAATGAATTGACCGAACAAAAAGATAGAGGAAGTAAAAGAACATCACCTAGATGAAGATGCTATTGATACCACATGATGTACCTCCATGTGGAGCTTGTAGGCCTTGGATCTTCTTCATCAATGGAGTCATTTGATTCTTGAAGATCAATGGCAGCGGAATGGAGAAGGAGGAAAGATGATTGAAGACACCACTTCAAGGAGAAGATGAGTCAAGAACAAGCTCCCCACCATAGGAAGCCATGGATAAGAGCTTGAAGGTAGGAGAAGATGAGTGGAAGGAGAAGGAGAAAAGGAGCACGAAATTTTATGCCTCAAATGAGATCTAAACTTTGAAGTGTAATTCTCAAATAATCAATGTTCAAAAAATTCACACACAAGACATTTATTTATAGCCTAAGTGTCACACAAAATTGAAGGGAAATTTGAATTTCTATTCAAATTTCACTTGAATTTGAATTTGAATTGGTGGAGCCAAATTTGGAATCAAAATTTCACTAATTTTGATTAGTGAATTTTAGCTATGGTTCAGCCCACTAATCCAATATTAAGTCCAAGATTCTCCACTAAATGTGTTTAGGTGTCATGAGGCATGTAAAGCGTGAAGGACATGATGCACAAAGTGTGACTATATATATGTCGATGTAATGGGGTGTAGCAACCAAATGCTCACCTCCCCCTTAAGATGGTCCAAAATTTAATTGGATTGGACTTCTCTCAATTCGATTAAATTTATCTCCCAACACACACATCAAATAGTGCACTTAATGCGTGTGAAATTACAAAATTGTCCATAATATAAAAACAAGTCTAGGTGTCCTAAAATACAAGGGATGAAAAATCCTACATTACTAGAGTATCCCTCCCTACACTATGGAATCCTAAATACACGATTAAAAAATAATGAAACCGTAATCTAATATATACATAGATAAGTAGACTCAAATTTAGTCCATGGGTCCAAAATCTACCCTAAAGCTCATGAGAATCCTAGAGCCTTCTTTTGCATTTCTGGTCCAATCTTCTTGAAATCTTCTATCCAATGCCCTTGGGGGTATTACATCATTTAGGAATTTCTTTTCTATTTTAGAAATTTGTATCATATTTTAACACAAACTTCCAATCTTTTGTAAGAAATCCTTATTATTTTCAATTATCATAGCACAGAGGTGATGAGCATATATCTACATCTTGTTGGACGAGGAACACCAAATTGAATGCAATGAGTCTGAAACACAAACCATTGTCCTTGTATTGCGCGCAGCTTCCAAGCAAGTTTCGAGCCTTGTAACAATGCAGACAAACTCCTACCTTTAAACTATATATCAGCATTCAACACTGTCTGTATCACCATAGAAACCACGTATTGTTTGTCGACGATAAATAAAAAAAACATAGAAACCACGTAGCCATTAATTTTCTCATGGAATCTTGTGTAAATTAAACCCCCGTATGTAAATCCAACAGAACTCATTACTGCATTGATAGATCCCATCAACATTGATATGTATGACAATTTGACTTCCTCTAGCTTGCACACAATTAATAAACCCATTAGTCTCGGTTGGAGTTTTATGATCACTCACTTTTGTGCAGCCAAGAACCCACTGGATCGTAAGGTAGGGAAGAAACTCGACCCATATATAAGGGCAAAATATGTTGTTAGATATTTAAACATCGACATACAATTATTTAAGAATCTAAAACAACAGAATATGACTTATTTTAATGAACAATACTAATTTAAACATCCACGTACTATTTTTTTTTCTTGATATATATATATATATATATATATATATATATATATATATATATATATATATATATCAAAATACATTAATAAATAATCTAATTTATTCCATAAAATAGTATTATTTTATTAAAATAATTGATATCTATTAATTATAAACATTATAAAAATAACGCTATTCATAAAATTATATTTATCAATTAATAAATATGAATTATATTTAATAAAAATAATGTTATTGAATGGAATATAATACTATTATTTATTAAACGTATTTCGATATAAAATAATAAAAATATATGTTGATATATATATTTATTAAAGTATATTTAGTATATGTAAATTAGTATATTAAATATAATACTATTAGATATATTCTCATATATATAAATTAAAATATGTTTATGCTATATATATTTATTTAAATATAATCAGGTTTTATAAATTAGTATATTTTGATCCTTAGTATATATTATTAATTTATATTATTGTTATTAATCCTAATATCATTAGTTTACATAATATTTAATTATTAAACAAAATATATATGGAATTTCAGTCACTCAATTATGTTATATAACTATTATAATTTTCAATTAATGTCAGAAAAAACTCTAATGTAGTGAGAGTAATGATTTTAGTACCCTTGAGGGAAAAGCTTAGATTTGAATCCCATGAAATAACTTTGAGAAATTTTTTATTATTTTTTATCATCACATCAAATACATTATTAAGTTTGAATCCCATAAAGATAATTTTAATAAAGTTTCTATTATTTTTTTGTCACATCAAATACATTATCTTGTTATATTATTTACGTCAGTCACTCATATTGTCTATCACATCAATAAATATGTATCACATTATCATATACATTAATCATTCATATCAATCATCTTTCACATCAACAACATAATGTGATATTAACATTAATTAGTAATTTTATAACACATCAACAATTAGTGTCATATAACAAATTTTCTTAAATATTTAATCTATGACAAAGGAATTTGTTGTAAATAAAAAAATACTTAAAAAACTTAATTATCAAAATTAGAAGTTAGAAAAATAAAATAACACAATGCCTATCTATAAGACTAAAATACAATTAAGTCTATTTTAAATCAATTCTAATTAGAATGTATTTAATTGTGATGTTATATTAACAGAAAAAAAATAGGATGTTATTTCAGGCAATAACCCATAATCATAAGCAACCCAATTGTAAAAATATCTATTTGAAAATCAATAATAAATTAAAGATCTCCAAATATCATTCTTTATTCATCAATTTAATAAATACATAAATAAATAGAAAGATAAAATTGGTGTTGACACTCTTGTCCTTGCACAACCTCCAACCAAAATTATTATGAATCTTGGTCTCTAAACAACTTGCATAGTAATTCACGATTGAGTCAAGCTAGTGTGCACAAGTGTAGTGGGTCTTACACCGTTAGATATAGTATTTAAGAATTAAGTGGCTGCTACTTTATTTAGTAATCTGATTTTTATAAAAGAATTTATTTATTTTAATTATACATGTGGAAAACAACTGGTTTGATCAGTTGAAACTCAACCATGTTTGTGACTCAATATGCCATGAGTTGAAACAGCTGGTCCCTATCGTCGGAGCACCAAAAAAGCTTTCAATGTTTTTCTGTGACGCCACCACCAAGTCGGGACAATCAGCTCCACCGTCGCCACGTTAGTGATTCCACATAGGCGCTTAGGGGTGGCTATACGATCAAGAATGGTGGATCCACCAGTTAAGTCCATAAACTGTGGAAATAAAAAACCATTTTTTATCCGCCTAATATAGCAAATTTTGGGCTCAGCCCGTGAAATTCACGGACTTCACGTGCTCCCGCTCTAGCCCATGGACTTCTAAGTTGATGCCTTTTTTTAACTCTTTTATTTTATTTACTTTTTTTACTAACATTTTTGGAAATAATGTAGGAGTATGTTTATAAATATGAATCGAAAATGAAAATTTATCAAATGGGTAAATCTCAATTGGACACGTTGAAAAGAGTAAAAAGTTTCTTCTCACTATCATCCAAATTTACGAGGATGTAGTAGTTTAATATTTAATTGAATGCATATATATATATATATATATATATATATATATATATATATATATATATATATATATATATATATATATATATATATATATATATATATATATATATATATATATATATTTATTTATTTTCTTTTCTCACGTTTTCATGGCTTAAAAGATGAAAGGAAAAAAAGAAAAAAATTTCTTTATTTTGGTAGTTTTTGTTTTTTTTTTCAGATTTACTTTGGGCCTGTGAAGTAATTTGTTTGTCTGCAGACTTTGCACACCAAATAGGACCAAAAAAATAAGACCATTTATCTAGCGGGTTTAATCGGTTGGTATAAAATGTGGACTTCTAGACTCGCCTTAAATAGGTCGAATAGGTCTGCATACCCACCTCTAGAGATAGAGAGCTTCTTTAGCGTAGTGTGATTGTTGAGCACTAGGTTCATGCCGTTGGATCTGAACGTGCATGATCTACATGAGAGCTTATTCATTCCCTTGCAGTTCTTCGTGAACTCTTCCATTTCGATGTCGGCAAGTCCATGACACACGTAGAGCTTGAGGTCTGTGAGTTTATGGCATCGTTATGAGACCAGTACGAGCGTGTCATATTGTATACTCCTAGATCTACAATCACACTTAAGTGCAAGCTTCATGACTAAATCAAATCAAGAAAATAACTTAGGAATCACTGGAAATATGTCTAATTCAAGATTGAGAGAAAGTCGTGACGATTATGTCCTTCAATCTGCAACCACTTTTGACAAACAAACTGTTGTAATTTTAATGTTTATTTCAAAAGAATTTTTTTTAGACTTAGTTAAAGAATATTATAAATTATTTATAACTCTCAATTTCTTTGTCTCAGGTTTTCTTTATATTGGTTTAATGTTCATTTGACTTATTCAAATTCTTGCTTAATGGTTTAACGTTAAAATGATGGTCAGGTGCAATTTGATGACTAACATAATTTGTTTTCAAACATTGGAGATTTTTTTAACTAACAATATTTGCTTTGACCATTTAAAACAATTAATTGAATGTGAAAGCAACTTAAGTGACTTGTAGCCTAATTGGTAAGTTGAGTGAATTACATTGTTTGATAATTGAATGTCATACTTAACTCACACACAATTGATGTTGATTGAGTCACTTGTTCAATATACTTGTAATTGTGTGCATAGAAGTGATCAAGGCCATGTTTATTAAAAACCATTAAGCCAAAAAGCCAACTTGTACTTGTTTGACCCTTGTCACCCATTTTGAGCCTAAACAATATTTTTGTGAAGAATCTTGAGCCTAAAAGAAAAAGCTTGTTACCTTTGACTTCAGAGAATAGGTAAGCAGATGCCTTATAATACCAAAGGATTCTAAGTTTAGAGTATGGAAAACAGGTCAGGTATCTCAAGCGACTTGGCTTCTCTGCAGTCCCTTTCCAAGCTGTCCCTGTGTTGTCCCTTCGAAACGATACCGTTTTCATGATTTTTTAAAATTGAATCACAATTAAATATTAACACAACTATTATGCGACATCGTTTTAAATGGACAACACATGGACAACTTGGAAAGAGACAACAGAGAAGCTAGATCCATATCTCAAGTGGTTAAAAAGGAAACAAAATATTTGTCGTTGTTTGGTAAATCAAAAGAGAGAGAAAGAGAGAGAGAGAGAGAGAGAGAGAGAGAGAGAGAGAGAGAGAGAGAGAGAGAGAGAGAGAGAGAGAGAGAGAGAGTGAAGGAATAGAAACAAAAAGGGCAACCTATTGGAATTAGTTGAGGAAAGTTGGGATACCTAGAACAAGTTTGAATGTGGAGCAAAAGTGTTAATTGAGCTTAAAAGCCAAATGTTTTATCTTCTTTGAGTCATTTTGAATATCCAAAAATACCAAGTTCTTTATACCTTAACCACATTAAAGGCTAAGAAAGTCCTTAGTGATTTGTGCATGCTTATATGAGAATTGAACTATGAGATGAAAATCAACATTAAATTGTGTTGTTGTCTTAGGTTGTGAAGTGAGCTATACACTTACCCAAGCTAAATTTAAGCTTATGAGAGAAACATTATGGTGAAGACGAGTTAATGTTTATTTTCTAAACTTCCATTCTTGTTAATCTCTTGAAAATTGTTCATGATACATGATAATTCGTGTGGGCACCATGTTAATTGAATTAATGCATGAGAAACTAGACTTAACTAAGTATTACATGAGTGAGGCGTGTTGTCAATCAAAAACGTGTTTAGTATTAAACTTTGTTTAGGAAGTAGTTTGCTTGAGAACAAGTAAGGTTCTAAGTTTGGAGTGTTGGTAATCGCCAAATATGATTAAAATCTACACATTATTTGAGGCGATTATATATCATTTTTAGGATACTTATTAGTCAGGATTTCTTGATGTTTTTGTGGATTTTTTTTTTGTAGGTATTTAGTCAGAAATCAAAAGTGGTGATATGCTCGCTTAAGCGCGACGACTTGTTGTGCGCTTAAGCAAGCCAAGACAAAGAAATTTTGAGGAGCCACTAACATGCCTCGCTCAAGAAAACCCCTCTAGGTGCTTGAGCAAGAGGAATTAAGAGCCAAATTATGAAGGAAAGCTCGCATAAGCGTGACCCTTTGGGCGCTTACTCAGACAGAAAGCACAACTGATTCTAATGAAAGCCCTCACTAACGCCCACCCCAAGAAGCTTAAGTGAGGAAAACCAAGCCAGGAGACACATGAAGGCCTCACTTAAGTGACGGAAGACAGTGGGCAAGCATAATTTCAAGAAGGAATCTTGCTTAAGCAAGGCATTACTGTGAATGTATGTATACATGATTTTGATGATGCCAAAGAAGAATCAAACAAGGCTGCTTCAAAGGATAAGCATTTGCTTCAAGATTAATACAAGATTGCTTCAACAAACAAAGTCTTGCTTCAAGATTTCTTTAAGATGAAGCCTTGCCTCAAAACAGAGTGTTTCCAAGACATGCAAGGCTCTGGTAATTGATTACCAGGAAGTGTAATTGATTACCAGAAGACAGGGTTGAGAAATAGTTGTTGAAAAGGGTTTTGAATTTGAATTTTCAACATGTAATCGATTACCATATGTCTGTAATCGATTACCAACAATGAAACTCTTGAAATTCAAATTCAAAAGTCATGACCCTTCAAATTATAATTGTGTAATCGATTACACAAACATTGTAATCGATTACTAGTGAAGAATTTTCAGAAAATATGCCAACAGTCACATCTTTTCATTGGATTTGTGAATGGCCAGGCCTATAAATAGGTGACTTGGGCACGAATTTTATGAGAGAGTTTTGCTGGTCCAAAATGTCTTATCCCCTCAAAAGAAAATGAGAGAGATTCCAAGACAACTTCATTGTCAAATGCTCTCTCAAGAACTCTTGGGCAAACACTTGCAAATCCATTAAGAGTTCATCCATGGATCTTCATTGTAATATTCTTCTCTTGAAGAGAGAATTCTTCTTCCATTATTCTTATTCAATGAGATTGGCTAAGAGACTGTGAGTCTCTTGTTGTAAAGACATCTGAACACAAGGGATGGGTTGCCCCTGTGTGGTTTAGACTTTGTAAAGGATTTTACAAAGATAGTGGAAATCTCAAGCGGGTTGCTTGAGTACTGGACGTAGGCACGGAATTTGTCGAACCAGTATAAAACTATGTTTGCATTCTCTTTTCCCTTATCTTATTTATTTTGTTGCAATCAATTGTGTCTTGCATGTTTAAAGAACATTATTGAATTGATTGTTGCTTCTTCTGCATTCTAAGCCTATCCCTCTTAAGTTATTGAGGCCACAAGGTCCAACAAGTGGTATCAGAGCAGGATTCTTGTATAAAGTTTAAAAACTTCAAAAATAGATATGGCCTCATCCAACTTTTCATTTCCTAAGGAATATCAATAGGCTCTTATGTTCAATGGTGAGGGTTATCATTATTGGAAAACCTGAATGCAGATCTTTAAAGAAGCCATAGATTTAAGGATATGGGAAGCCATTGAATTTGATTCCTTTATTCCTACAATGGTAGAGAAAAATGCAACTACATAAAAAAACTAGAGAAGAAAGAAGATGATGATGAAAAAAGAAAGAAGAAGATTCCTCCTTAGCATCAAAATGCTGAATGCGATCAATCTGGGCACATGAGATTAAATTGCCTTATCTTCAAAAGAAGAATGAAAAATTTGACAAGGAAATTTCAAAAAATTAAGAAAGGTATCAAATTGGGATTGTGTTGACTCCCCATTGCAGTTACTTTTTGTTCATTTATGTCTCAAGGAAATTTCAATGGGGGTTTACCGGAAAGCGCACTGGATCATCAAGTATTTAAAATGAAAACAGATGAATCCGAGTATCGAACATAGGGAACTAATGTTAGCTTGAATTAAGTTGAGAATTGAAGCATTGTTTGAGAGAACATGTATGAGTGATAATTTCAAACGAAATTTAAACCAAACTTTTATGCTAAAAACTATAAAATGCAAGGTAAATAAAATGACAGCAGTAGGTAGAAATGTTCGGTCTTTCTAACAAACAAGCTGATGCATAGAAATATATTTCTCTAATCAATCGTGTTCTTGTGTTCTATGCTATAGCCTAAATTACTAAACCCTCGATCCCTCGTCAAACCGAATTAATCCAAGCTTCGTCCTTAGATCCCTCTTGTTGGACTAGGCCTGATTTAGACAGCCCTTTTAGATTTAGACTAACTTAAACTGAGTTTCGTCCGCAAATCCCTCATTTAAGACTTGACTCAACTCAAGTAGCTTACGAAAGTTTAGCCTAATTTAGCCTAAGCTTCGTTCGCATAACCCTCATTTAAGATTAGGCCTAAATTAAATAGCATTATTGTAACAACATAATTAAAACCAAAACTTAATCCGTAGATCCCTCATTTAAGACTAAGTTTCGATCCTGCTTCAATCAAGTTCTAAGGCAATAGTACATTTCCCAATGCTAAAGTCACCTGACTGTGCACACAAATGGGTGATCAGACCAAAAGCATACAAACATCAAGCATTGAACACTGAAAACACAATCAATTAGATATTATGTATTTACATCAGTTATTCATCAGAAATCCCCAACTAGGGTGTTTAGTCAGCCATTACAAAGAAACCCTAACAATAAATGAGATTAAAAGCAAAGAATGATAGTTTCTTACACAAGAAGAGGGATTCCTCCTCATCTTCTCAGCATCTCACACTCACTCTCTCCTCAATAATCTTTCTTAAATGACAAAACCTAGGCGTCAATGCACAAGTTGTTCCTTTTTGCTACTTATAGGGCTCTTTTCCCAAGATAGGCACTGTGGAATGTTGTGCACAAGTGCCTCATAAAATTCTGTGTCCAATCTCAAAAGTTGTGTACCCTAATTCTGCATAAAACAGGCTTTAAATAGGCTCAGAATTCGCGACCTTGTACTTAGCGCCACCCTCGCGCTTAGCGCCAGTAAGTGGAATTGGGCTTAGCGCCAGTCTTGTGCTGAGCCTGGCTGAAGGCACTTGCTGCTCTTAGCGCACTCATCTCGCGCTTAGCGCGCGGCTTTGATGCTGATGCTCTACCAGATTCTCCTTTGCGCTAAGCACGCTGAAGCTGCACTTAGCGGTGGATATGCGCTTAGCCCAACTGCTACTTTTTGCATTTCAAAACTTGGCCTCTTTTTCACCTGAAAATGCACAGATTTCATCATTAAATCCAATGGAAATGTTCTAGAGACAGCTTTAACCATAAAACAAGTTTATTTAAAAAATTTACTCCAAAATAACCATAAATTGGGGAACTATACAAGCTTTGGAAAATGATTTCTATAAAAAAGTTAGTCGTACAAAGCGACTAACAAACTCCCCCAAATTTACAGTTTTTCTTGTCCTCAAGCAAAGAAAGAATAGTTCACTTGTCCTCAAGTGACAAAGACAGTGGCCAATCAAAAGAAAATAGTGTTTGATTCATCAAGGACATCAACCATATGAAATGAATATCATGGAATGCTTAAATCAATTACTTCTCACAAGCATGCAATTTTTCAAAGATTCTCACAAGCATTAGAGTCACAGCTGAAATAAGCTAGTAAGCATGACAAAAATTAAGGAAGGATCATCAACCAAAACCTCACAGTCATTGTTTCACACAAACTCAAGTGTTTAGGCTTATTCCATCATAAACAACCAACACAAGTTCCAACCTTTGCATTTCATCTCCTATCATATAGCAATGAACACACAAAAATGAATCCGAAGGACTTTCTTGGCTTGTAATGGGGTTAGGCTGCCAACAATTCATGGTTTTTCTAGGATTCAAAAGCTTAGGTTCTAGGAGAGCATTCATCCATAGAATAACCTTCACTTTTTTATTCATTCCTTCCCCATAATTGCATTTTTTCTTAGGCACTTAGGTTTCATACCTAAAATTATAGCATACACACTTATTAACTTTATTTATGCTTACAACTTTTTTTTAACACAGAAAACAGAAACAATGTGTATATACTATTTTCTTTGACCATTTCAATCCGTATCCAGTGCCTCCCCCAAATTTGGAACAAATTTACCTTGATAATAACTCCCCCAAATTTGGGACAAATTTGCCTTGAGCCATCTTTTGTGGATGATGCTCTCCTACAACCTAAAATGAGGTAGCAGAGATACAACTGAATAGGCTCGAGGTTCAATCAATCAATTAATTCATTCAGCTCAAATTGGGTGCAAGGGATAATTTATTCAATCACAAGGTTAGCTTTTTGGCTAAGTAGTTATTCATAATCAAACATGGCCTTCATTATCCTCAAGTTCATGCATCCAATCCATACTTCAGAGATTCACACAAAAATTAGCACTAAATGATAGTCATTTCTCTCAAAATTTAAAGATCACACTCTCACGGGGATACGGTTAATGCATTCCTTCACAATAAATCTGACAACCGACTAACATTTTCAGACATAATTCCAATCATATGCTTATTCTTTTCTAATGACTGCAAAATTGATCAAAACAATCATCTAATCATCCCAATCCATTCAATTCATACATTTTCTCAATCAATCAATTTCAAACACTCATTCCATACCAAACAAGCCACTGCATACAATGTTCAATCAATTCACTGTTCAATCAAGCTTTTTATACCAACAAACAAACAACTATGCTACTGAAATTAAAAGACTAAAACATAAAAGCTGAAATTTAAATGACATAAATCATAAAATAACTAAAATTAAACTATAGTGTTTGTTCGAGCTTCCGACAAGTGCATCGGATCGCACAAGTAGTATAAAACGGTAAGAACCGAGTATTGAACACTCGGGGAACTTGTGTTACTTGGTAAGCTATTTCAGTAAATAGGTGTCTGGTGTATGTAAATGTAAGTGTGAATATGAACAGGTGTATAGACTATCTATGCAAAAAGAAAGAAAATCGTGTGAGAGAAATGATGTGTAAAAACAAGTAGAGAACACATTGGTCTTCCTTATAGGCGCCTGATGCTAAAAAGATATTCTCCATCTAACAATGCTCATATGTTCTTATGGTGTCTCCTGAGATACTAAACCCCAATTCCTTATGATAGTTTAGCCTAATCCTGATCAAGCATCATCCGCAGATTCCTCTTGTAAGACTAAACTCAACCAGGACCGCATTAAGACACACATACTCAACTAACTTATTGCACCCCGATTCCTCATGAAAGCACAATAACTCAGCCCTGCACTATCAAGGATCTTAGAGTCAGACCAGTTTCCACTGTTGAATGACCCTAACAAAGCATGCATCTACGTGATCGAGGTAAAGGCATATTGGATTGAAAAGCAGATAACACAGAGAACACATAAAACATCATTAAATAGATAGAAATATATTTACATCAGGTACCTACATGAAAGATCCAACAAAGGATTGAAATTTCCATACCAGGAAGTTTTCTTAACAACAAAGAGAAGAAAAAGATGAAAGATTGCAAAAATACAAGTGGTGAGGATGTCTCCTTCACCTCTAGGATCTCACAATCACTCATAAACTCATCTCAAGCTTTCAAACCGGTTCCTGTTTCAAGCACTGGTCTCTACAAATCTTCACACAGCAAAATCTCTCAAAACTCTCTGGAACTTGGACCTTTCTCTCTCTAGAAACCCTAGACATGCAAAGCTCTGAATCCCAGTTCAAACTCTCTTCACAAAATCTGATTTCAGGCTTAAATAGGTGGCCTTATTCGTGCTCGTGCGCTTAGCACACTTATGGATTGCTTAGCACACGTTAGTGATTTTTGGCTTAGCACGCTTCTCTCACTTAGCGGATGAGCTGAAGCAGTGCGCTTGATGACCTGGAGTGGTGCGCTCAGCGAACCTGTACCACTCATATTTTTCTGGATTCTTCCTCGCGCTTAGCCCAAGAGTGTTGCGCTTAGCAGATGCTCGCTAAGCCAACAGATTGGCTTAGCGAGAAGGTGAAAAACAACACTTTCCAAAGCTTGCCTAATTAACCTAAAATTGAGAGAAAATGATTATTAAACACTCAAAATGGAAGTACTAAGTATTTATTACCTATACTTAATAGAAAATACTTATAACACTACAAAATAACCATAAATTGGGAGACTTTGATAAAATTTATACAAGTTTTATACACAAAAGTTAGTCGTTTTCACCGACTAACAACTTCCCCAAATTTACAGTTTTGCTTGTCCTCAAGTGATAATGACATGTAGTGACTATGTACAGAGGTGTATGCATAAAAAATTACTGATTGCATGATGAGAAAGACGAAGCAATGTGCACCTATCACTTGTCTTCACAAAATATGTAGTTATTCAAAGAGAAGAATAAAATGTGAACTGAACAAATAGATGGAGTTAGGCATAAGATAGATATCAAGGAAAGTAGCTTAAACAATAGTCTCACAGTTATTCATTAATAACAACTAGCAAGAGGTCCAATCTTTGAATTTCATCTCATGCCATAAAGTCAGAAATGTATAAACAGAATGAGAAGGACTTTCTCAAGCTTGTAGTGAGGCTTGGCTACAACAATTTATTGGTTTTTCTAGGATTCAAATGTTTAGATTTTAAGAGAGCACAAATCATAGACTTATCCCAATGATCTTGTATCATACAAGTAGCTTTCTCACTATCTTTTCCTCTTAAGTTGCTTTTGACCTTATTGTAACAACACAATTTATTCTTTTTTTTTAACATACAACTTATTTGTTGTGTGTGCTGATGCTTAACCTTTTTCTTTTCATTCTAATTGACTTCCCTCCCCCAAATTTAGAGTAACTTTGCCTTGAACCATATGCTCTCCTAAAATCTAAACAAGGTATTAGGAGATAATTATTTAAGTTTAGGGTTCAATTCATGACAAAATCATTTAGCTTATACAGGGAGCAAAGGATGCAATTATCATTCAAGGTAAGCTTTTTGGTCAAAAGGCTTGTGTATGTACAATCATGGCCTTCATCATGTCCTCATTTATACATTTCATTCTAAAATTCAGAGATTCATGCAAAGATTATTACTTACAGTTAGTCCTTCACTCACAGTTTAAGGTCACACTCTCACCGATTTTTGGTTCAAGCTTTTCTTTCACAATCAATCTGTCTACTGACTAACAATTCTAAATGCAAGTTCACATTCTTGTTCTTTCTTTGTCTAACATATAGACTTGCTCAAATTCATGAAAAGAAACACAAACTCCATCACAATCATGCACTCAATTCAAAATAAAAACATACACCCATTTTCATAAGTCAATAAAAAGTGCTTCACTGCTATCTCATTAAAACAAGTTAAACTATTCAAAATGCTTCAGGAAGAGCAAACCAACTGTTTATAAATAAAACTAGCAGTGTATATAAATATAAAGGAAATATTGTACAAAAACTATAATTATAATAATAACCGGAAAAGCAAAAAGTGACATCAAGAATCAACAATGTCAAAAGTCTTTAAACCGAGGAATCGGTGAGAGCAACAACTTCTCCAGATGATGAATCAGAAAGATCAGTAATTCCTCCAATTGGGGAAACAGGGGGGTCAGCTATTTCTGCAGCTTGTGAGTCAGGAGGAGCAGCTACTTCATCTGATGATGCATCAGAAATGATATCAGAGGAGGAGATGGGGGAACTACTTCAAGCTCAGGCGAAGAAGGTGGATTCACCACTGGAGATTGTGGGTTAGCTGGCTCTGGATTGAACTGCACAGGTGTGGGCTCAGGCAGAGCAGCCTCGTTGGGTCTCACTGTAGAAGCAAGCTTCATGATGAATCAAGTTGATTCAAGTAGTTTTGAAGATAACAAAGATGATGACAAAAAGCCCAAGAGAATGATTTCAAGATTGAGTCAACAAGATTCAAGAATTAAGAGAATGATTTCAAGATTGAGCCAACAAGATTCAAGAATCAAGAGAAGTTTGATTTCAAGATTCAAGAAAAAAAGAATTCAAGATTCAAGAAAATAAATCAAGAAGACTTCACAAGGGAAGTATTGAAAAGATTTTTCCAAAAACAAACATAGCACAATTTTGTTTTTCAAAAGAGTTTTTCTCAAACTTTTCTAAGTTACCAGAGTTTTTACTCTCTAGTAATCGATTACCCGTTTCTTGTAATCAATTACCAGTAGCAAAGTTTGATTTCAAAAAGCTTTTTAACTGAATTTGCAACGTTCCAATTGATTTCAAAATGGTGTAATCGATTACAAGATATTGGTAATCGATTACCAGTGTATCTGAATGTTGAAATTCAAAATCAATTGTAAAAAGTCACATCCTTTCATAAAATGCTTTGTGTAATCGATTACAAGGTTTTGGTAATCGATTACCAGTGACAAGTTTTGAATAAAAATCAAAAGATGTAACTCTTCCAATGGTTTTCAGGTTTTTCTAAAGGTTATAACTCTTCCAATGGTTTTCTTGACCAGACATGAAGAGTCTATAAAAGTAAGACCTTGACTTGCATTTTATATAACTTTTACAACTTTTACACACAACCTTTGAACATCCTTTTGAACTTCTTCTTCTTCTTCCTTTGCCAAAAGCTTTCTAAGTTTTCTGGTTTCCAAACCTTTTTCTTTCACAGAAAACAAAAGTGTGCTATATCTTTTCATTCTCTTCTTCCTTTGCCAAAAAGAATTCAACAAGGACTAATCGTCTGAATTCTGTTTGTGTCTCTCTTCTCCCTTTTCCAAAAGAACAAAGGACTAACCGCCTAAATTCTTTTGTGTCTCCCTTCTCCCTTTTCAAAGAATTCAAAATGACATAGTCTAAGAATTCTTTTGATTCTTCCATTTCCCTTGAACAAAAGATTTCAAAGGATTAACCGCCTGAGAACTTTGTCTTAACACATTGGAGGGTACATCCTTTGTGGTACAAGTAGAGGGTACATCTACTTGGGTTATTGTAACTGAGAACAAGAGAGGGTACATATCTTGTGGATCAGTTCAAGTGAAGGGTACATCCACTTGGTTGTTGAAAGAGAACAAGGGAGGGTACATCCCTTGTGGATCTTTGCTTGTAAAGGAGTTTACAAGGTTGAAAAGAAATCTCAAGGACTGCAGGTCACTTGGGAACTAGATGTAGGCACGAGCTGTTGTTGAACCAGTGTAAAACTCTTGTGTTTGTCTTCTTTTTCCCTACACTCTTTAATTTCCACTGTGCACTTTAATTATCGCTTTTACTTTTGGTTAAGTTTCTATTTCTGTTCTTTACTTTCTTAACATTATAGTAAAAGCCTAATTGAATTTAGTAACATTAAGAAGGATAGATTTTTAATTATTAAAGGTTCATTAATAATTAATTCAACCCCCCTTCTTAATTATTCCGAGGCCACTTGATCCAACACTCACTAATGGAAGTTGAGCTTCAGGCCAGGTACTTGCTCAAGAAAATGCTCCATAGATAAGATTGGCCTATTGTGAGCCAACTCTTGCAAGTTGTGCATGATAATAAACTGTCCTTGGAATAAGCTTTGTAACATAGGAACTAAAGTTAGTGAGCTTTGGACATGCTGTCCTACAGTTACTGACGGAGGAGCTGGAGTAGATGACGACGGGATGTAATCTGTTCTAGCTTTTTTTCTTGGTTCCATCTATAACTAAAAAGAACTCAAAATTCCTTAGACCAAAATCGTTCAAGTTAAATAACAACAATAAAGGCTAAAACTAACAATAGGCGCTTAGCGGGATATAGCTCGCTTAGCGCGCCCTGAGAAACATAACATGTCAGCTTAGCTGAAGCTATGCTCGCTCAGCCTAAAAGTTCTCGTGATAAAATGCGCTTAGCTCAAGTAAACTCGCTTAGCGCAAGGCTTACAACAAAAAAAATTGGTTAAGTTACCTGGGCTTAGCGATTCGGCCTCGCTTAGCCACAGGTAGTTTAGCAAGAGGATGAGTGTTCATCCTCAAAAGATGAACTCGCTTAGCACGACAAGCGTGCTTAGTGAGTTCTTCAAAGAAATGCTTACATACAATGAGTATTGATGAACTCGCTTAGTGCAGCATGCTCGCTTAGCGAGTTCATCGCATTTTCCAAAAAATGCAAAAAATGCAGTTCGTTTTCTTGCACTTTTTAAGCCTCTAAAAGGCATATTAGACATGCAATGTGTGCCTCATACTCAATTCAGTATACAAGCGTATATAGCCCTAATCTTAAACTAAATCTAACACAACATAAAAACCTTAAAACTCTAAAGCTACAGTTGAAGTCTTCTACCCTAAAGTTAAGACAAGAAAAAGAGAAAAAGAATCAAGGAACTTACTTGGATGGTGTATGGTTGATGCTTCGAAGTTGAAAATGCACAAAGAAAGCACAGATGCAAAATGTGCAAATTTTTGGAGAGAGAGAATGCAGAGACGAAGTTTCTGGAATCTGGAAAATGTGAGTGTAACTGTTGTTACACTCACTTAAGTAGTTTTTCAATACTCTCGCTTAGCGGACCGCTGCGCTAAGCGAGCAAGAGAGACATTTGGTTTCTCAACAAGGCTCGCTTAGCGGACCCGTGCGCTTAGCCGACGTTTCAAATTCAAAATCAGTTTTTTTTAACACAAACTTAGCTTAGCACGAGGGTACGTCTGCTTAGCGAGGCTTGCAGATCCGAAAAGCTGCAACTCTCACTAAGCTAGGCTCTGGCCAGCTTAGCTAAAATGATGCATCCTAAGTACAGAGGAGCATGCACCTAGCTGAGAGGGACTCGCTTAGCGATCATATTGCCGCAATGAATCTCGCTTAGCTGCCATGACCAACACTTAGCTTCATCAACCTTAGTTATGGCCGTAAGTAATTGTGCTTGGTGACAATAGGTCACGCTTAGCCACGGATGAGCTGTCGCTTAGCGATCAGGTTGAAGCTTAGCTGAATTCAAATCGTATTGAAGTTAGCTTAGCTCAACCTTGGCCAGCTTAGCGGACCAAATCAGCCTTAGATGCAAGGGTTTGGCGCTAAGCGCTTGAAACTCACAGCTTAGCACATAAACAGAGATGCGCTTAGCGCGATGCTTGCGCTTAGCGAAAGGACTATATTTCAGAAAAGTTTTCTAAGTTATTTTTCAGTCCTTTTTCCAAGAAATTGAAACCCTTATGTTAAACATTCAAGGATAGGCTGATATACTCCTATGTACAGATCAGACAGCAAGTTCCAAATGATTAAATGCATGAAAAATAAAGATAATAGAAATTAAAACTGGGTTGCCTCCTAGGAAGCGCTTCTTTAACGTCATTAGCTTGACACTTTTACCACACTGGGTGATCTTATGTTTTGGTTCCTACTTTCAGAACCTCTTGACCTCCTTCCATTAGGAGCAGGCTTGTCTTCAACAAACAAATCAAAATCAATTTTTTGATCTTCAAAACCTAGCTCCAGCTTCCTCTTCCCCATATCAACTATGCAGCTTGCGGTCAACATGAATGGCCTTCCCAATATTACAGGGATGTCAGTATCTTCAAAGATATTCATTACCACAAGTGTGTAGGTTGACCCATAGACAACTTAGTTGGCAACTTACCAAGTGTTTCTGTTAAAATCTCAAGTTGCTTAGAAAGCAACTTGCTATGTGCCAATAAAGTGTCATGTGATGATAGCTTTATCAAGCTTTTCTTCATGGGTTGGTGGGTTCTGTCTCGTAGAATGGCATGATCACTGGCTGACATGTTCTCAATTAGCTCAGTTGCTTCTTCAGGGGTCTTCAGTTTTATCTTTCCCCCTACAGAAGCATCTAATAGTTGCTTGGTTTGTGGTCTCAGCCTATCTATAAACATATTCAATTGGATTGGCTCGAAAAACCCATGAATGGGAGTTCTTCTCAACAAGCCTTTGAATCTCTCCAATGCTTCACTTAGAGATTCATCAGGAAACTGATGAAATGAAGAGATTGCAGCTTTCCCTTCTACAGTCTTGGACTGCGGGAAGTATTTCTTTAGGAACTTTTCAACAACTTATTCCCAGGTTTTCAGACTGTTGCCCTTGAATGAGTGGAGCCACCTCTTGGTTTCTCCTGCCAATGAGAATGAGAAAAGGCTGAGCCTAATAGCTTCATCTGTTACACCGACAATCTTAACAGTGTTACATATTTCAATGAACATTGCCAAATGTTCATAGGGGTCTTCATTAGGTAATCCTTGAAATAAGTTCCCCTGTATTAAATGAATTAAGGAATGTGGGTAGTTGATGTTGTTAGCTTGCACTTCAGGACGTGCAGTGCTGGTGAAAAATTGTGGTACTAAACTACTTGAGTAATCCTCAAGGATAATCCTCTGGTCATGCTCAAGCTTTCAAACTGGTTCGTGTTTCAAGCTCTGGTCTCTGCAGATCTTCACACAACAAAATCTCTCAAAACTCTCTAGAACTTGGACCTTTCTCTCTCTAGAAACCCTAGACATGCAAAGCCCTGAATCCCAGTCCAAACTCTCTTCACAATATCTAATTTTAGGCTTAAATAGGTGGCCTTGTTTGTGCTCGTGCGCTTAGTGCACTTATGGACCGCTTAGCGCACGTTAGTGATTTTTGGCTTAGCGCGGTTCTCTTGCTTAGTAGATGAGCTGAAGCGGTGCCCTTGATGACCTGGAGCGATGCACTCAGCGAACCTGTACAGCTCATCTTCTTCTGGATTCTTCCTCGCGCTTAGCACAGGAGTGTTATGCTTAGCGGACGCTCGCTAAGCCAGCAGATTGGCTTAATGAGAAGGTGAAAAACTACACTTTCCAAAGCTTGCCTAATTAACCTGAAATTGATAGAAAATGATTATTAAACACACAAAATGGAAGTACTAAGTATTTATTACCTATACTTAATAGAAAATACTTATAACACTACAAAATAACCATAAATTGGGAGAGTTTGATACAATTTATACAAGTTTTATACATAAAAGTTAGTCGTTTTCACTGACTAACAGTGTTCATAATGCAAAAAAAATTAAACGTCCTGCTCCTCCTATGGCTGGTCTTCATTAAAATCCAGTGTTGGAGCTGCTAAAGAATCCTGAATAGTCTGCTCAGGCACCACCACTGGTGTGGCATCATCAGGTGCATGTGCAAGGGCTGGAGATGGCTCTGGAATCTGCTCTGGAGTAGCCTCCTCTTCCTGAGCCATATATGTACCTGTATTAAAATCAAGAGGTTCAGGAGGAGTGAGCTCATCCTCATCCTCTACTGCTGCTACTATTAGAGGCTCCTCAGTCACAGGCTCCTGGGCTGTGGAGGCCCTACCCTCTCCGTAAGAAGAAGGCTGGTCTCCTAGCCAAGTCACCTGTGCCTCAAACTCATCCATACTCATGACAGAGGGCAAGCCCAAACCTTGAAGGCTTTGCATGATGATGGACTGTCCCCTGTGGATGCTCTGTAACATGGAGTGAAGCATCTGAGGAGTGAAAATAAAATCTGTTGGACCTATAGATACTGGAGCTGGAAATGGCATCTGTGAAGGTGCTAGAGAAATCACTGGGATCTTTGTGGAGGAAGAGGGAGGAAGTGTAGAAGAAGAAGGACCTCCAGTCTCTGGTGCTGAAGTGGAAGGGGCCTCTGTTTTCTTTCCTCTAGCCTTCCTAGGTCCTCTGAAAGTTACTTTTGGATCATCAAGATTCCAATAGCTCTTCTCTTCCTCTCCATTCATTCATCTCCTTCTTCCTCCAAGCTCTTATCCATGGCCTCCTATGGTGGTGAGCTTCTTCTAGACTCATCTTCTCCTTGAAGTGGCGTCTCCTCTCTCTCTTCATTTCTTCATTCCACTGCCATTCATCTTCCAAGAAGCAAAGGAATCCATTGATGAAGAAGATCTTAGGCCTACAAGCTCCAATGGAGCTTGCATCACTTAATGTATGCCAAATTAATGGCAGGACTTAATCTCTCAAAGATCAAGGAATCAGAGCATACTCCCCCAGGCATTGCATAAAGCAGTGATTAAGGCAGGAAAGCCAAGCCTCGACGAGTCATGCTGAGCAATGAGTGTAATCTGACTAGAAATGAAGGATCCAAGATTCACATCCATCTTCTGTATGAGTTCATATACTAACTTGGATCTATCTAAATTGATGTCAAAAGTAAGAGAGGTGGGGGCCAAGTTAGAAAAAGAGAAAACACTCCAAGTTTGAGCAAGAGTAGTCAAGTTTTTTCTTAGAATCTTCAAAGGTAGTCTGTCTGCATTCAATTCAAATCCCTTGCCAGGAATACATAAGCAGGCTGCTAACTCTTGCTGATTTGGCCTTAGCAGAACAAATCTTGCATAAGCTGGAAGACTTTCTCCTTCCTCGAAAATCACTGGTGTTTCCAAAAAAGAATTTAAGGCAGTTGAGTCAGATGGAATCCATTGCCCCCTAACTTTGGCATGTTTTGGTGACTTTTCTTCAGGATCATACACATTTGCATAAAACTCCCTTACAAGTGCCACATCTATACTTCCCTCTACCAAATTTGTGATCTTCTTATGTCAGTTCCTTTTGTTCAACTCCAGCTGAAATTCCTCAAATTCATTAAATGAGAATTGCACATTTCTTTCATGAATGATCTTTCTACCAAAGATATTGTTTGTATAATGATCCCATGCTTCTGGGGATGAAAATTTGTGTCTATCATATCTAGTTTGAGAAGATGAAGAAGCAAGGAATTTTCTTTTTTGAGATGCCATCTGCAAAATATAAGACAAAGCACACAAGATTAGCATAGGTTTATTCTCAAGAAAACAAAAAAAATTAAAACTGAAAGCAAAGCTAGGCGCTTAGCGCAACATGCTGAGCTTAGCGTGCCTTATGTCTAAGTCTACAATTTTAGAAACAGTAGAGGACTGGAGCTTAGCGCAGCATACTGGCGCTTAGCTCAGCCTCAATAGAAAGACACTGAGGCTTAGCGCACGGGCATGCTTAGCCTTATTAAAAAAGTAAGGAAACAAAACCTAAGTGGCGCTTAGCTCAACAAGTTGGGCTTAGTGCCTAAACTACTTTGAGTATCTCAGTATACTGTTGATGCTTAGCGCATGGGCACGCTTAGCGTCTGCATCGTTTTAGTTCATCAGCCACGATGAACACGCTTAGCGCGACATGGTCCACTTAGCGCGATCATCAGAAATCCTAAAAAATTTTAACAATGGTGATGAACAGGCTAAGCGCAGCAGGCGCACTTAGCGTGTTCATCACGATTTCCAGAAACACACACAAGGGTTTTCACCCATTTTTAGCCACATTACCCCTAATGGGCTTCTAAACTATCTAAAATCCTAAAATACCTAACCCTAAAACTAAGTAACTTAACCTAACAGCAATACTAACTAAGAAAACATAAATCCTCTATCCTAAGGTGTGAAGCATGAAATACAAAGCAAAATGGAATCAGGAAACTTACTTGGATGTGTAATGCAGAGTATGAGGAAGCAAAGGATGCAATGTCAAAGCACATGAGCACAAAACAAAGAAGCAAAGGAGGGTAAAGGTACATAGTTTTTTTTTTTTAGAAAATGAGTTTTGTAACTGCCCAAGGCAGTTCCTCTATTTTTTTAGAAATCACGACGAAAGCGCCTAGCGCAGCATCCTAACGTTTGTTTTTTTTTTTAAAAAAATAAAATCAAGCGCTTAGCCTAGCTCTTCGCGTTAAGCGTAGCTAACATTTCAAGCTCCAGAGGCATACTTGGGCTTAGTGCAACAAGGCACACTTAGCAATGAAAATAGCTCTGATTAGTCAGCAAAATGCGCTTAGCCTATGAAGTTGGGCTTAGCGTGCAACCAGGCTTGCACTTACAGAAAGTGATTCAGGCGTAGCACCACTACATGCGCTAAGGGCACTTCCAATGATTTAAACACAGAGCAGTGATGGCACTTAGCGCCTCCATCCCTGCTAAGCCCAGTTAGAGAGCTCAACTTACAGAAAGAATCTGGGGCTTAGCGCAGGAGGGTGTGCTTAGCGCAACTATAATAAATTTTCACAGAGAGAAAGTGGCGCTTAACGCATCATCCACGCTAAGCCCACTGCTTAAGGTGCAACTTACAGTGAAGATATTGGGCTTAGCGTAGGGATGTGCACTTAGCTAAACCATTCAGCTTAATCAATCAGAGTCCTTGCACTTAGCGCGAGCAAGCTCGGCTTCGCGCGTGAAGAGATTGCGCTTAGCGCAAGGTCTGGGCTTAGCGGATAAGCATACTGAAAAGCTTCTAAGTCATTTTCTGCTTATCTCTTCACACTTAACTTGAAAACCCTTTTGTTCATTACTAAACAAGCTAAAATCACAATCACAAGCAAGATGTACTATCTACATGCAAGAAAGAAATAAAATGAGAAAAGAGAAGGGAAAGAAAAGTTGGGTTGCCTCCCAGTAAGTGCTTCTTTAACATCACTACCTTGACGCATCATCCTGATATCCAGGATCCAATAATGTTCCCACTTCCAAGACCTTCTTCTCAGGTCTTCTTTCTTCCATCACATGAACCTTAAAATAGATATTCCGGTCAGGTGGCTCTTTATCTTCACGAAATAGATCAAAGCTGATCTTCTGATCTTCTATGCCCATTTGTAACATCTTCTTTTCCATATCTACTATGCAGCTTGCAGTAGACATGAATGGGCGACCAAGAATGAGAGGAATATCTGCATCCCCTTCTATGTCTATCACAACAAAATTAGCTGGGAATATAAGGTGTTTCACCTTCACCAAAACATCTTCAATCACTCCATATGGTCTTGTGATGGAGCGATCTGCCAACTAAAGGTTCATGCGTGTAGGCATTATCTCAAGCTCTCCAAGTCGCTGGCACATGGAGAGAGGCATTAGATTGATACTAGCTCCCAAATCTATGACAACTTTTCCTACAGCAACCTCACCAATAGTGTCGCAACAAGCCTTTTTGCGGGCGAGCGAGGCGAGGCTCACGGGTGCACTTTCCAAAGGAGGAAAGATGCGCGGAGTTGCCACCAACGTTTATTTGTGGAAAACGTCGGAAAAACCGAAGGAAACTGGTCAAAATGAAAATTCTAAGTTCGGGAGTTGTATTTACGTTTGAGGAAGGTATTAGCACCTCTCACGTTTGTCTCAAAGGACAACAACCTATTTTTTAGGATTGTGAAATTGTGTTATCTTACCTTTTATTTCCTTTTTTATTTTTGAGGTCGACAAAAGCGGGGCTTTTTCTCCTACGTACCCTCCATCGAAGAGGAAATCAGACCTACGTAGTTCTTTCTTAAGAGTGAATTAAGCGATTCTTTTTACTTGAAGGGTGATCATTTTAAGGCGTTGGACTTTAAAAATGATCCATTTATTTGATAAGGGAAACTGAGATGATAAACTTCAAACCCTTTTTAGTGACTTTTTTTTTTGGGACGAGCTTGACTAGGCGGGTTGATTTTAGCCTTAGTTTCACTTTAGTTATTAGTCAATTCAATTAAGAATGAGAAATCCCAAAGAGAAAACGTTTGATTGATTTTTTCGCTTCATTTTACTAAATGGTATTTTTTGATTATTACATTATTATTTTACCTCTTTTTTGATTTTCAATGTGGTTACGGCACGACCGAACGGTCGGAATTCATTTTCACAGAAATTAACGGATATTACAAATCAAATGATCGGTGGAAATTTATTTTATTTTTTGATTAGGCGAGAGATTACTTAAATAAATGACTGAAGCACGTCAAAAGGGGGTACGGAAAGTAAACGAAAACGAGAATAAAAGTACATGAAACAAATGGGGACCACCACGGGTACATAGAATGAATTGAAAAGCTCGGTTTGGGGTACTTACCAGTTGAAGACCGAAGAAAACGAAGAACAAACGACGAATGTCGAAGAACGGTTGAAAATCTTCGCGTAATTAACCACGGAAACGTTACGCAAGCGCCTCGGCTTGGATTTTCTTCACGGAAACAATTTTCCTTAGCAAATTTAAGAGAATACGAAGTGCCAAGAAGGCTGAACCCTTTTCCTCTTCAATCCTCCCCCTATTTATAGCAAAATAGGGGAGGAGCTTGCCACTCAGCTCGCCCAGGCAAGCAAGGTTGCTTCCTCCAGAAGCAACCGCCTTCTGGAGGAAGAATCTGGAAGGTCCAAGTGGGCCTGATTGCTATTTGTACCCCTCTTTTTACTAAATGCACCCCTTTACTTTTTTTTTGGTAATTCTTTTTCCGAAACTTTACGAATTTCGTAACGATACCTATTTTCTTTCCGTAAGGTTACGAATCCTTACGGATCATGTATTTACTTTTTTTTTAGCTTTCGAAGAAGTTACGGAAACTCACAGATTGCGCAACAACACCTCCTTTTGGTTTCCGCCACATTACGGAATTTCATGGATCGTGTAACCCTGCTTCCCTTTGATTCCCGGTGTGTCTCGGGACTTACATATCGTGCAAAAAATGGTGCCAATTATCTTGAAGCGGCCAATCAAAGGTTGCATATTGTCGCAACGTGCCCTTCGCGGGCGAGCGAGGGCGAGGCTCACGGGTGCGCTTTCCAAAGGAGGAAAGATGCGCGGAGTCGCCAACAACGTTTATTTGTGGAAAACGTCGGAAAAACTGAAGGAAACTGGTCAAAATGAAAATTCTAAGTTCGGGAGTTGTATTTACGCTTGAGGAAGGTATTAGCACCTCTCACGTTTGTCTCAAAGGACAACAACCTATTTTTTGGAATTGTGGAAATTGTGTTACCTTAACTTTATTTCTTTTTTATTTTTTGAGGTCGACAAAAGCGGGGCTTTTGCTCCTACGTACCCTCCATCGAAGAGGAAATCAGACCTACGTAGTTCTTTATTATGCGTGAATCAAGTGATTCTTTTTACTTGAAGGGTGATCATTTTAAGGCGTTGGACCTTAAAAATGATCCATTTTACTTAGTAAGAAACTGAAATGATAAACTTTCAAAAAAACCTATTTTTGTGGACGAGCTTGACTAGGCGAGTTTGATTTAGCCTTAGTTTCACTTTAGTTATTAGTCAATTCAATTAAGAATGAGAAATCCCAAAGAGAAAACGTCCGATTGATTTTTCGCTTTACTTTACTAAAAGGTATTTTTTGATTATTATATTATTATTTTACCTCTTTTTTGATTTCCAACGTGGTTACGGCACGACCGAACGGTCGGAATTCATTTTAACCGAAATTAACGGATGATACAATTCAAACGATCGGTGGAAATTTATTTTATTTTTAGATTAGGCGAGAAATGACTTAAATAAATGGCTTAAACACGTCAAAATGGGGTATAAAAAGCAAATGAAAACGAGAATAAAAATACATGAAACAAAATGTGGACCACCACGGGTTTGAGGTACTTACCCGTTGAAGAGTGAATAAAACGAAGAACGAACGATGAATCTTGAAGAATGGTCGAGAATCTTCGCGTAATTTACTCACGGAAATGTTACGGAAGCGCCTCGGCTTGGATTTTCTTCACGGAAATAATTTTCCTTAGCAATTTCGAGAGAGGGAGAAGTGCCAAGAAGGCTGAACCCTTTTCTTCTTCACTCCCCCTATTTATAGCAAAATAGGGGAGGAGCTTGCCACCCAGCTCGCCCAGGCGAGCAAGGTTGCTTTCTCCAGAAGCAACAGCCTTCTGGAGGAAGGATCTGGAAAAACCAAGTGGGCCAAATTGCTATTTGTACCCCCCTTTTTACTAAATGCACGCCCATTCTATTTTTTTGGTAATTCTTTTCCGTAACGTTACGAAACTTCACGAATTTCGTAACGATACTTATTTTTCTTCCGCAAGGTTACGAATCCTTACAGATTATGTATTTACTCTTTTTTAGCTTTCGAAGAAGTTACGGAAACTTACGGATTGCGCAAAAACACCTCTTTTCGATTTCCGCCACATTATGGAATTTCACGGATTGCGCAAGCCTGCTTCCTTTTGATTCCTGACACGTCTCGGGACTTCATTCATTGTGCGACAAAGGACGCCAAGTGTCTCGAAGCAGCCAATCAAAGGTTGTATATCATCAAATAATAATCCCCGGACGAAATTAGGGTACGACAGTTGCCCCTCTTTACTTACCTCTCATCGGAGATAAGAGGAAAGCAAAGATAGGACACTGATTTCGTCCGTCCTGCCCTTTACAGCTCCAAAAAAGGGTGAGAATGGAGGATTGCCTTGAGGGTCCACACTTAGGCAATCATGAAACACAACTCCAAACTCGAAAGTGGAGGACACATGAACAGCGCTAGGCAATAACATTCATGGGGCTCCGAAAAAGGGTGAGAATGGAGGATTGCCTTGAGGGTCCGCACTTAAGCAATCATGAAACACAACTCCAAACTCGGAAGTGGAGGACGCATGAACAGCCCTAGGTAATAACATTCATGGGGCTCCGAAAAAGGGTGAGAATGGAGGATTGCCTTGAGGGTCCAGACTTAGGCAATCATGAAACACAGCTCCAAACTCGAAAGTGGAGGACACATGAACAGCGCTAGGCAATAACATTCATGGGGCTCCGAAAAAGGGTGAGAATGGAGGATTGCCTTGAGGGTCCACACTTAGGCAATCATGAAACACAGCTCCAAACTCGAAAGTGGAGGACGCATGAACAGCCCTAGGCAATAACATTCATGGGGTTCCGTAAAATGGTGAGAATGGAGGATTGCCTTGAGGGTCCGAACTTAGGCAATCATGAAACACAGCTCCAAACACGAAAGTGGAGGACGCATGAACAGCCCTAGGCAATAACATTCATGGGGCTCCGAAAAAGGTTGAGAATGGAGGATTGCCTTGAGGGTCTGCACTTAGGGAATCATGAAACACAGCTCCAAACTCGAAAGTGGAGGACATTTCGCCGCCCTGACTCGCGGTTAGTCATGGGGCTCCGAAAAAGGGTGAGAATGGAGGATTGCCTTGAGGGTCCGCACTTAGGCAATCATGAAATACAGCTCCAAACTCGAAAGTGGAGGACAATTGAACAGCCCTAGGCAATAACATTCATGGGGATCCGAAAAAGGGTGAGAATGGAGGATTGCCTTGAGGGTCCGCACTTAGGCAATCATGAAACACAACTCCAAACTCAAAAGTGGAGGACACATGAACAGCGCTAGGCAATGACATTCATGGGGCTTCGAAAAAGGATGGAGAATGAAGGATTGCCTTGAGGGTCGGCACTTAGGCAATCATGAAACACAGCTCCAAACTCGAAAGTGGAGGACACATGAACAACGCTAGGCAATAACATTCATGGGGCTCCGAAAAAGGGTGAGAATGGAGGATTGCCTTGAGGGTCCGCACTTAGGCAATCATGAAACACAGCTCCAAACTCGAAAGTGAAGGACACATGAACAGCGCTAGGCAATAACATTCATGGGACTCTGAAAAAGGGTGAGAATGGAGGATTGCCTTGAGGGTCCGCACTTAGGCAATCATGAAACACAGCTCCAAACTCGAAAGTGAAGGACACATGAACAGCGCTAGGCAATAACATTCATGGGACTCTGAAAAAGGGTGAGAATGAAGGATTGCCTTGAGGGTCGGCACTTAGGCAATCATGAAACACAGCTCCAAACTCGAAAGTGGAGGACACATGAACAACGCTAGGCAATAACATTCATGGGGCTCCGAAAAAGGGTGAGAATGGAGGATTGCCTTGAGGGTCCGCACTTAGGCAATCATGAAACACAGCTCCAAACTCGAAAGTGAAGGACACATGAACAGCGCTAGGCAATAACATTCATGGGACTCTGAAAAAGGGTGAGAATGGAGGATTGCCTTGAGGGTCCGCACTTAGGCAATCATGAAACACAGCTCTAAACTCGAAAGTGGAGGACGCATGAACAGCCCTAGGCAATAACATTCATGGGGCTCCGAAAAATGGTGAGAATGGAGGATTGCCTTGAGGGTCTGCACTTAGGCAATCATGAAACAAAGCTCCAAACTTGAAAGTGGAGGACACATGAACAACCCTAGGCAATAACTATCATAGGGCTCGGAAAAAGGGTGAGAATGGAGGATTGCCTTAAGGGTCCGCACTTAGGCAATCATGAAACACAACTCCAAACTCAAAAGTGGAGGACACATGAACAGCGCTAGGCAATGACATTCATGGGGCTCTGAAAAAGGATGGAGAATGGAGGATTGCCTTAAGGGTCGTCACTTAGGCAATCATGAAACACAGCTCCAAACTCGAAAGGGGAGGACACATGAATAACGCTAGGCAATAACATTCATGGGGCTCCGAAATAGGGTGAGAATGGAGGATTGCCTTGAGGGTCCAGACTTAGGATATAATGAAACACAACTCCAAACTTGGAAGTGGAGGACACATGAACAGCCCTAGGTAATAACATTCATGGGGCTCCGAAAAAGGGTGAGAATGGAGGATTGCCTTGAGGGTCCAGACTTAGGCAATCATGAAACACAGCTCCAAACTCGAAAGTGGGGAACATGAACAGCGCTAGGTAATAACATTCAAGGGGCTCCGAAAAAGGGTGAGAATGGAGGATTGCCTTGAGGGCCCGCACTTAGGCAATCATGAAACACAGCTCCAAACTCGAAAGTGGAGGACGGATGAACAGCCCTAGGCAATAACATTCATGGGGCTCCGAAAAAGGGTGAGAATGGAGGATTGCCTTGAGGGTCCCCACTTAGGCAATCATGAAACACAGCTCCAAACTCGAAAGTGGAGGACACATGAACAGCGCTAGGCAATAACATTCTTGGGGCTCCGAAAAAGGGTGAGAATGGAGGATTGCCTTGAGGGTCCAGACTTAGGCAATCATGAAACACAGCTCCAAACTCGAAAGTGGAGGAAACATGAACAGCGCTAGGTAATAACATTCATGAGGCTCCGAAAAAGGGTGAGAATGGAGGATTGCCTTGAGGGTCCGCACTTATGCAATCATGAAACACAGCTCCTAACTCGAAAGTGGAGGACGGATGAACAGCCCTAGGCATAACATTCATGGGGCTCCGAAAAAGGGTGAGAATGGAGGATTGCCTTGAGGGTCCCCACTTAGGCAATCATGAAACACAACTCCAAACTCAAAAGTGGAGGACAC